>NC_057794.1:578944995-578946355 GCF_018294505.1 Triticum aestivum
TATGGCTGATATCTGATAAGACCTTGTTTAAACCAACTGAATGACCATACAAATACCTTGATCTGAGAAGGCCCTAGCAAGTTGGATGGCTTCATAAAATGAATTGACTGGCAGACATCACATTTGATGCCTAGAAGCCACACAGATCTGTATTTTTTCATCAAATAGGTGCAAAAAAGGTGGCATGCACAAGATGGTTACAAATACAACAGAACTAAAATCACGAATAGCACATGTAAAAACTGCCGTAAGGTTCCAAAATAATGCAAACTTAAATAAGTTACAAAGGTGACAACAAATAAAAGCTAGGACAAAGTATGAAATTGGTAAGGATGCCTCCTTACAAAAGGATCAACTAGATCCAAATCATGGACACCAAAATCCTTAATGCTGTGATGAGACCGATCCGGTGTAAAATGAAGACAAGCACCTCCCGAGGCCTTGTTATCCAGCTGAAGCATCTTACCTTGTTGCGTAAAAAACTCCTCATTGTAATCTTGTGGATTAACCTGAAGAGTCATTAACTCTAGCATTCTCGCGTTTAGTAAAAAGAATGTGGCGAAGTTGACATGTGACTTGATGCCCTCATAATATTGCCAAACAATTGTCTTCAGACAAATGTCAAGAGATCTTATAAGAGTTTGATGCTTACGACCCCACGAGTTGGTTTTCCCTGATCCTATTGACTGAAAAGAGCATAGACAATTAATAAACACAATGAGGACATTAAGTAGATCAAATGAGCACTGAACCATGATAGAAGAATTGTCACCTCAATGTACAGCTTTTCCAAGCATGGAAAGCATCTCATCAAGTTAATAACAACATCCAAACTAAGAGCAGGCATGTCAATTGCTAAAATCTTAACAGTGCACACTGTTTTCATCAGGCTATGAACACACAATCCCTTCATGAAGCATGGAAGACGATATTAGACCATCTATAAGTCCCGATATTATGGAATTCATCTGATGCACACAAAAATGCAGATGAGAAAGCCCATGAAGGCTGCAGCTACCTGAATAACTGTCAATTCGAACACGAGTGTGGTATTACAATTAGAATAAAGGCAGCCTAAAGTCCTCAGTTTAGGCGCGGAGATTACCGATGTATGCAGGGACTCATGGAAACCAGCCTGGAGCAAGTTTTCAAGACAAGGGGCATTCTCAATGATGAGTTCCCCAAATTTGAGCTCTTTTTGATAATTATAAGCTCTCACACCTACGCCTCTAAGACTAATCGAGTTGATTCGGAGACAATGGAAGCTAGAGCAATTCTGAATCAGCAAAACACTCCAGAGTGCAGCAAGAAGCAATCATGGTGTGCAGTGAGGATTCGGAGATGGTGACCCGCTCCAGCG
>NC_057794.1:578946578-578975018 GCF_018294505.1 Triticum aestivum
GGCGGCGGTTGTGGCTTCGCTGGTGGATACAGCAATCTGTTGTTGGAGCTGCACAGCTCAAGCTCATGGAGGTTGTCAAGGCCTCAAGGGCCGGGGACCGGAGCCAGGTGTCCGCGGTGGTGGCTCGATCGCCCAAGAGGTGGTAGACGGGTGCGGAGAAGCGGCGGCCGGGGCCGGGTGGGTGGCGAGGACGCGCGACACAACGGAGTTGAGGTCGTCCGGGTGGTCGCAGAGCGAGCGATGATCGAGGTTGAGCGGGGCTGAGCGCCAGAGATGGCGCCACCGGGAGGAGAGGACCTGGGTGCAGGCGCCTTCCCTGGTGGGGAGGAGCGAGACGATGTCCCCGAGGACGCCGTCGGGGAGGCCGCTGAGGTGGTCATCCGCCGTAGATTCCGAGGCGTCCCCTTCTGAAGTCGCCGCCGCGACCGCCGTTTCCATCTCCATCGCACGCGGCCTGAGCGAGACGGCGTCGGGAAGGTCGCTGATGCGGTTACCGCCGGCGCCTCCTCCGTCCCCATCCGCTATGGGAAGAGCAGGTTCTGGACAGGGCGCCTCTGTAGCTGGGGTAGCCGGTGCTTTCCTCTTCTTCGATCTATGATCAGGAGCGCCTGCCTCCATCCCCATGGCTGGCGGTTTGTGCGGCGGCGATGGAAGAGCACGCTGAGAAGAAGTAGGCGATGGGTATCCTTGTGTGTATCTAGGTTATTTTGTAGGGGTGCACGTGCATATGTGGGCGCGTTGCGAGCCACACGAGTACGTATGTAACAAGATGAAATCAAAGGCCACGACAAAGCCCTGGTCTGCCAAACAATTGCTGCTGCTTGTTCTGATGAAAAAAAACAATTACTGCTGATCATTCTAAAAAAAAATCAACTGTTCTTTTTTTCTTTACAAGCATCTCCAACATGCGCGCGAAATATCCGGCGCGCTGGATAAACCGCCAGTTTGGGGCGCGAGAGGCTGCGCGGCGCACTTTAGCAGGCGCGCGCGGAGAAAAAGCGGCAACGCGCGCAGTAGTTTTGGTGCGCGACACCCAGCGCGCTGGTTAAAAGCCACGTGCATGTGCCCGCCAACCGCCACGATTTCCCTCCCGCTGTGCCTTCTTTCTCGCCTCTTCCAGCGCCCCGCCGCCGCCACGTCTTCTCCCCCCACCTCTTCCAGCACCCCGCCATGCCTCGGTGGCTCGATGTGTTTACGTCGTCGGACTACACCACCGAGGAGGAAGAGGAATAATTTTACTATTTTTATTTAGCATCGTATGAACTTGCTTGTGGTTTGGGGCTTGAACTATGCTATGAATTTGAACTATGTGTTGTTTCAGATTTTATTTCCAAGCCCCGGTTGGTCACGCACGCTGGATTTTACAGCGCCTAGTGAAGCACTATAGTGGCACGCTAAATTTTGCAGTGCCCAGTAAAGCAACCACCCTCCCGCGCACGCTAAAACGCTATTTCGGCACTGCAAAAAAAATTATGTGTCGTGCTACCGCGTGCCTGTTGGAGATGCTCTTATTCCTCTAGCAAAACTGTGGCATCGTTTACAGGTAATGGAAGCACCTCATCAGGTGCCGAATCCATCCATTAAGGAGGAGAAAATTTAACTAGCCTTCATGTGCTACTTTATTACACTCTCTATTACAATGACCATAAGATAAATGATTAAAATCTGAGGACAAGAAATAGCAATCATCAATAATTGCGCTTGCCACCGAAGAAGAATTGCCATCTCTCAGAGCTTCTGCTACCTCCAGATTGTCTGGATTGATCATGACCTTGTTACAGCCCACAGTCTGGCAAGGTTTAGCCCAAACCTAACTGCCAATGCTTCTGCTGTGAAAGAATCATAGCATATGTCTATTCTTTTATTAGCTGCTGCTATAAATTTCCCATTGTGATCACGAATAATTTCCCCCACGGATCCTTCAAGTAAATCTTGGCCAAATCCAGCATCTACGTTTAATTTCATGTATCCCAGCGGCGGTTTTTGCCAAGCTTCTATACGAACTTTGGCCTTTGGTGAGCAAGCAATACTAGAATTTGCAGCAAGTCCACGTATAGCTAGAGCAATCTGCATGGGGTTCTGAATATCTTCTTCATGATAGATTTTTCGGTGCTCAAATTTAAGATACCACGCGGTGGTAGCTACTACTTCTCTCAATTTCGGAAGCCCCAAAATATGGACTTCTGTTTCTTCAAGTTTAACAGATCCTGCACTACTTCCTCATCAGTTTTATACTTTGTGCATCTCTTCTTTACTATATCATACATCCCCAATTGTCTCCAAACTTCTATTGATCTCGGGCACTCAAAGAGGAAATGTCGAATACTATCTAGACCTCCGTTACATTCTGGACAATGAACCTTCGCCCTCATATGCTTCGAAGCTAGGATCGCCCGGCACAGGATTGCACTGTGGAGGACCCGCCATATAAAAATTCTGATCTTGGCTGGGCATTCTAGACACCAAATCAAGTTCCACTTCTCATCCAGTACTGAAGATCCCGTATTTGTATGAATCATATATATGACCAAATTGAAAATTCCATTCAACTTGGTAAGCTGAGCGTACTGAAAAAAATCAACTGTTCTTAATGGTTAATCACTGTCGTCATTAGGGTCCATCGACCGATATGGTGCTTTGCGTTATGCTCAAATCAACTACGTATGTTTTACGCAAATCATGCCACTAGCAAGGTGTATTATTTTCTTGATTGAAGATGGTACGGCCGGAGCTCTGCTTACTCTGGGAGTTTAGCCAGGTTTAGCTTCATGCTTAAAGTTTTTGCTTCACCAACGTCACTCAAATACTCGAGGCTGCCTGGTTGTTTGCGTCGTATGGTATAATATATACAGAGAGAGAGCAATCTAGTGTCAGGTTCGAGGAGCTAGCCCTCACTAACGTCAGTCAAATACTCGAGGCTGCCTGCTTGTTTGCGTCGTATGGTATATAAAATGTTGATTTTCAGGGGGGTCGAGCACTGAACTAGGACAAACTGACAAACAAATTATACAGCCTATCCCGTGGCCGATCAAAACAGTTCAACATCAGGGACATTAACGCTGGAAAAGAAAATAATCCATTACCTTCCGAGACGAAGCCCCGCGGATATGTAGATCCACACTGCAAGTAGTTGGTGCAAAACTGGAGAAACCACGATAATATCTTGACCTGGGGAGGTGTTTGATACACCAGGTGAAGTGATACCGACATTCACTTCCTGTAGCATAACTAGCATCAGCACAAGGAACAGGTCAGGAGGCTGCCCTGCGTTTGCAGCTCTCAACAACTTCAGCCAGCGTGCCTCTCTACACGCTGGTATCATCACTCTGCTGCTGACGAAATATACATTTACCTTCCAAAAAACAATGTCAGCACATCGGCCAACACCAAGCTTGATCAGAGCAGTTCAACACCAGGCTGGAAAGAAAAAAGAACTCCTTGCTTGCTTCCAAGACGAGGCCCCATATTTTTTGTTTCGGCTGAAGTGATAGATCCCCGCTACAAATAGTCGATGTGAACTAAACAGATCACATATGTTCCACATAACCTTGCCTCTGAGTAAGGAGGGAAACATATGAGTGATACCTTGATGAGAAAGAGACCAAGTTGCATGACTTTACAATAAGATTTAACAGACAAACATCACATTGATGCTCAGAGGACACACAGATTTGTATTTTCTCATCACCAAATAGGAGCACAAGTTGGTTTTTCATCAGAATTGACATCATGAATAGCATGTTTAACTGCCATAAGGCTCCAAAATAATACAAACTTGAACAAACTACACACATGAGAACTACTAGCAGTCAGCACAAAGCACAAAATTGGTATTTTCCTTAGAAGACCAATCCGATGTAAAACGGAATCGAGCGCCTCTCGAGGCCCTGTTATCCACCTGAAGCATCTTACTGTGTTGTGCAAAGAACTCCTCATTGTAATCTTCAAATTAACCTCAAAAGCACAAAATTGGTATTTTCCTTAGAAGGGCACGTCCTTTCAAAGGGATCAGCTGGTTCCAAATCGTGGACACTGGACTCCAAAATGTGGTTATAAGACCAATCCGATGTAAAACGGAATCGAGCGCCTCTCGAGGCCCTGTTATCCACCTGAAGCATCTTACTGTGTTGTGCAAAGAACTCCTCATTGTAATCTTCAAATTAACCTCAAAAGTCATCAATTCCAGCACTCCAGCGTTTAGTACAAAGAATGTGGCGAAGTCAACATGTGACTTGATGCCCCGATAATGTCGCCAAACAATTGTCTTGAGACGGATGTCAAGAGATCTTATAAGATCCCGGTGTTTACGGCGCCAGCAGTTGCTTTTCCCGGGTCCAGTTGACTAAAATTGAACATAGACAAATAAAAAACCAATCATTTCAGGACAGTAAGATAGACCAAATAAGCATGGAACCATCATCACAGA
Organism: Triticum aestivum; assembly: GCF_018294505.1. Lineage (NCBI taxonomy): Eukaryota > Viridiplantae > Streptophyta > Magnoliopsida > Poales > Poaceae > Triticum > Triticum aestivum. The sequence goes on from NC_057794.1 coordinate 578,951,005, forward strand.
AGAATTGTCACCTGAATGTATAGCTTTTCCAAGGAAGGAAAGCATCTCATCAAGTCAAGAACAACATCGAGACTAAGAGCATGCATATCAACAGCTAAAATCTTGATAGTGCGCACCGCTGTCGTCAGGCTATCAACATGCAACCCCTTCATCAAGCATGAAAGATAACATTAAGACATCCAATTAGTCGGAAGTGGAGATAGTATGTTCTTCATCAGCACATGGAAATGCAGGTAAGAATGCTAGTAGGAAGGCCACAACTACCTGAATAACTGCCGAGTCAAACGCGAGTACGCTACTACAAGTAGAAGAAAGGAAGCCTAAGGCCTCCAGTTTAGGCGCATAGATCAACGATACATGTAGGCGATCACTTAAGATCAAGCTACCAAGAAAAGGGGCATTCTCAATAATGAGTTCCCCAAATTTGAGCCCTCTCCCATAACTATAAGCTTTGACACATATGCCTCTAAGGTTAATAGAGTTGATTCGGAGGCGACCAAAGCCAAAGCTGCGGTAAATAAGCAAGCATTGCAGAGCTGGGCAACCCGCAATCATGGTGTGCAGCGAGGATTCGGAGATGCCGACCCGTTTAAGCGCGAGCTTCTGAAGCTTAGGGAAGTGAAGCGGTTGGATGGTGCTGTCGGTATGGTGGCAATCTCCGATGGTGGCAACACAAAGGGTGTCCGAGAAGCGGAAGGCGGCTGCGGTGTTTGCGGTGGAGACGGCAACATAAATCGGTAGCAGCAAAGCTCGAGCTCATGGAGGTTGTCGAGGGCGGGGGATCTGAGCCAGGCGTCGGCTCGGTCGACGGGGAGGTGGTAGACGGGCGCGCAGAAGCGGCGGCCGGGGCCCCGGTGGGCGGCGAGAACGCGCGATATGGTGGCATTGAGGCCCTCCTGGACGAACAGGAACGGACGGTAGTCAAGGTTGAGAGGGGCGGAGCGCCAGAGGTGGCGCCACCGGGAGGCAAGGACCTGGGTGCGGGCGCCTTCCCGGGTGGGGAGGAGCGAGATGATGTGCCCGAGCATGCCGTCGGGGAGGCCGCTGAGGCGGTCCTCGTCGGGAAGCGGCGGTTGCTGGTCCTCCGCCGTAGAATCCAAGCCGTGCCAATCTGCAGTCGCCGAAGCCGCCGCCTCCTTTTCCATCCCCATCGCCGACGGCCTGAGAGAGACGATGTCCACGAGTACGGCGCCGGGGAGGTCGGTGGTGCGGTCGCCGCCGGCGCCGTCGCCTCCTCCGTCCTCATCCATTCCGGGAAGGGGCGCTCCCGGGCCCTCCACTTCTATATCCGCGGGCACCAGCGCTTTCCTCTTCCTGGAGCTAGGACCAGGAGGAGCGCCTGCCTCCGTCCCCATGGCTAGCGGACTGTGCGGCGGGGATGGGAAGAGCACGCCGAGGAGGAGGGAGGCGGGGTTGGGGTTGGGTTGACGGCCCGTCGCCGGAGCCGACAGGAGCAGAGGAGATGGGCGGGAGCTCCTACTGGACGCTCTTTGCGTCAAATTGTTGACGCAACGCACAGGGAGGCAGCCCGACTGGGCCGGCCCAACGAGCTGTACCGCATGAGAAAAAAGGGAAGCAAAAAAATGAGCTAGGCGCGATCCCAGGAATCGTACTGGCGACCAAACGATTGCGAGTTGCGACCGCATGCTCCTTGCCATTCCACCTGACTAGCGTTTTATGTATTTTGACATTGCGTAACTAAACGAACTTAGGACGCCCGTACAACAAGCCAAATCTACTTCGAACACAATTTTTTTTTCAAAAACAAAACGGGAATGTTATATCAAACGCGAACATTATTAGTTCTATTTACAAATTTTGAGAAACCTCAAACATTTTTCAACACACAAACGGATTTTCGAGATGCGAACATATTATTTAGAACAGAAACATTTTTTAAACTACCCAAAAAACTGAACGGGAAAAAGTTTCAAATTTCAAACACAAAATTTGGAAACACGAACAAATTTTGCACGTGAACATTTGATGAAAGCCCAGAACAAAATTAGAAAAAAACGAACATTTCTTAAAATTAGCAAAAAAAATGGAAACGGAACATTTTCCGAAACTCCGAAAAAACTTGTAAATATGAACATTTTTGAAATTTCCGAACAAATTTTGGAACGGGAACATTTTTTCAAACTCCCAAACAAATTTATGGAATTTACGATTTTTTTTGCAATTTGTGAACAAAATTTGAAAACATGAACATTTTATAAATTTGTGAACAAATTTGGAAAGCTGGAACACTTTTTGAAATTCCTAAACATTTTTCAAATGCAATTTTTTTGAAAACATGGACAATTTTTAAATAGGAACATTTAGTGAAACTCAGAAACAAAAATTGGAAAAACTAACATTTTTCTTAAATTTGCGAACAAATTTTTACGAAGTTGTGAAATTTAAAAAAAACAAAAAGAAAAGAAACAGAGAACAAACTTTGAAGCGTGAACAAATTTTTAATGCATGAACATTTTTTGAATCTTGAGAACAAATTTTGAAACGGAGAGCAATTTTTGAAAAACCTAACAAAGTTGCAGGTGTCAACTTTTTTAATAAGTGAACAAAAAATTAAAATCCGGTACATTTTCTGAATTTCGAAAGTTTTGAATTTACATGTGTAATGAGAACATTTTTTCGAAAGCTGAACTTTTTTTGGGAACATAAACAAAACTTGAATATTTTGAAAAAAGTTTGGAAATAAGAGAAGAAAAGAAAAATAAATAAAATAGAAAAGAAAGAAAATTTGTTGAAAAGGGAAAATTAACTTGAAAAGGAAAACTGAAAGAAGAAACATAGAACAAAAAAAGGAAAAAGAAAAAAAGAAAAGGGAAAAAAGAAATAGAAACAGAAAAACAAAAAAGAACCAATAAAAAACGAAAAAACCGGTTCAGGGAACCTCCTAGAAGGTTCCCAAAACCGGTGGTAACCGCGACTGGGCCGGCCCAAATCTTCCTGGGGTGTGCGGAGCCTCGTCAATTCGCCGCAAAATGCGGCGAATAGGGTTTTCCGAGATGGGCGGCGGCGGTATTGGGGGAAAAGGCGCCTGGCGGATCACACAACGACGACGTAGCAGAATGAATCAAAGCCCACTCATGGCGTAGGCCGGTCGGCCCAGTCTGCTTGCTGAAGCCTTCTTTTTTTGCTCAAAAAAATATGCTGATGTTTTTTTTTAACTCGAGGCATGCTCCTCTCCTGCTGATGTTAATCACTTCCATTAGCGTCCATCGATCGACACAGTGCTCTGGCAAAATATACTTCCGTATATTTAATACTACCTCCGTCTTGGTGAATAAGTCATTCGCGTAGTTCTAGGTTGACGATTTAACTATCTAAATATGTATTATATGTGACAAAAAATACATATTTAGAAACTACATCATTATAGAAATCTAGTGATATACTTTTCATGACATATAACACATATTTAATTTCTTAAATCAATGACCTAGAACCACGCAAATGACTTATTCACCTAGACGGAGGTAGCACTATTTATAGTATTTTCTTGTTGTAGAAAATACTATTTTCTTTTTAATGACCATGCCAATGTCAAAAAATGGGATTTATTTTTTCCTTTAGAAAATGATACGGCGCTCTGCCTACTGAGGGAGTTTAGCTTCTTGGTGTGAGTTTCTGCTTCGCTAGTGTCAATGAAACACACCAGGCTGCTTGCTTGCTTGTTTGCAATCAAGTGTCGCGGGTTCGTTCTGAATTTGTGACACCAGGGCATTGGCCTAGGTACGGTAGCTGATACACCATGTACTGTTCCTTTGTCTATTCACACACACAAAAAAAGTATTGTTCCTTTGTTTCTGTCAAGGTATGGAACAGTATACAGTTGGCACAGTCTGTACTCTTTTATTTATGTCTGTCTGTCTGTCTGTCTCCATCTTTTTTGTGAATAGGTAACTCTGTGCTCAACAAAGTCTGTTTGAAAAATAATAAATAATCATGCATGGCACCTGGGGATCAGTTTCCCAAACTTGGTTGGTTGCTTGGAGGCGCCATAGAAACGTACACAACACCGTGATGATCCCATGCATTGCACAGAAGCCAGAAACCACAGAGCCTCCGCTGCCTGTGGCTTCACAGCAAGCGTACGTCGTCAATGTTGATCTTCGTTCAGGGGAACATCGCTTGGGGGCGACCACTGAACCAGGACAAATGCCGGGAAGATCGACTCACTATGTTGTTTGTTGACACGACCAGTTCACCAGCGTTCGATGTTGGTGTTCCCGACAGACCAGATGCTCCACAGCAAATTGATTCACTAACAAGGGCATCATGCTTGCGATAATTGAATCCAGTAACAAGTTTACAGTGTTCCATCTTTAGAATATTTATGTCGGCACCCAGCAAATTGACAAAAAAATTATAAAGTCAAGGGGTTCTGACAGCGAATGAAATAGGAAAGAAACCTGCTTGGCCAGCAGTTCGGTGGCGCAACAAATTATATAGTCAGGACTCCTGACCCTGAAACTGTGACACATATGGAGGTTGGCTATCTTAAGTCTTACTTATTTTTTCCTACCGCGCACCTGCAATAACATCACCAACTAAGTTCAGTCTGAAAACATGTTGATACTGAACCAGAAGTTGGCTCTGAACTCTCATGTTGGACCTAACACATGAAAATGTTACAGAGGGGAGAGCGGCCAGATGATATCCAGGTAACAAGAGGACTCTGTAACCATATTGTTTTGCGATATAGGGTATCATGATGAGCCTCCAAACGCTGATCAACCACCGTATGGCACCCCAAGCCCAAGGTTTACACTCGAAACTCCTACCTAACAAAAACAAATCACAGTATTATTTGCCTCTTTTTAGAATGTGTGCATGGTAACCACTGGCACCATCTGATGATGAATAGACTTTTTGAGTAGCTCCTCAGGCTTGCTTGAGAAGTGGGAACTATGGTTGTCTCACATTCATGTTACCCTTTTTTTTGACCCCCTGACCGTAGAACAATAGTTCTACGGTATATTTTTGTTAAAAAAATTATGTACAATGAAACATTCTAAAAGGCCTTAGCCAATGCCAGCGGGTTCTAACATCATAATAAATCACAAATTATTATCTAACCAGTGCTGAATCTTGTTTACCTTGGAGGCCTTAGCTCTCAGCATGAGCACCTTGAGTCCTTCTCGCATGCAATATTTCCAGCACATAGGGTGAGCCACTGCCTGTTTGAAAATCTTGTCATTTCTCACGGACCAAATGCTCCAGCAGCCAGCAATGATGATATCGACGCCAAACTCTTTTGGGAGGACTGACAGGGCCAGACAAAATTCATCAAAATTGGAAATGCCTCTTCTCTTAGCAGGCATAATTATGTTCCAACGGTGGGTGGAAAAAGAGCAGTCCCAGAACAAGTGAAGTGAGGTTTCTTCTGTCTTATCATTACACAATGCATAGTCAAATGAGCTCAGAACCATTGATTTTCTTTTCAAAAGGTTCCTGGTGTTGACCCTGTCATGTAGAAGTAACCAGAAGAAGATTTTGTGCCTGAGTAAGTTTGATGCTTTCCAGAGGATTTTGAAGAGGAAGTGAGCATTGCTTTGTCCCATCAAACATTTGTACATCTTGATAGATGAGTATTCTGGTGTTGTCCATTTGTACGTCCAGCTATCCTTGTGTTCAACAGAAGGGTGGTTGTGCAGCAGATCTTGCATCTCCATGAACGGTTGGTGGGCAGCAGCGGATAATGGTCTGTGAAAGAGATCTTCTCTGTTGTCTAATTGAAGCACCTGTTGCAACATTATATCCACCTGAATGGCAAAGGAGTAAAGCTCTGGGTATTTCAGATGAAGTTGCATCTCCTGCCAAGGGTCCTTCCATAGCCTAATTTGTATCTCCAATGCCTGCCTTGCAGTTAGAGAACTGTTGAAATGTTGGGAGCAGTTTCATGATATCTTTCCACCCAAAGGAACCAATTTGCTGGACCACTGTCATTGGAATGGCAAGAATGCTCATATAGAAGATAGGCATACTTGCAAAAACCGATTTGATGAGTACCAGCTTATCACCATATGGGAGCAGTGTAGAACAGCCTTGCAATCTTGTCTCAATTCTCTTGATTAGAGGGAAAAAAAATCCACCACCCTTGGCTTCTGGATGCTCAGAGGCATTCCTAGATATGGAAGTGGAAATGAGCCAATCTGACAACCCATTAAAACTGACAAAGCCTGCATTTTGTCCTCTGGAGTGTTGATTCCAATCATGGTTAATTTGGCATGATTCACTTTCAGACCCGTGTATGTTGCAAAGTGAAGCAACATGTTCTTAATGTGCATTAGCTGGCTAGGGATAGCAGGGAGTACCAGAACAGTGTCATCTGCATATTGAATGATTGGAAAGTCTGGGCAAGTGGCATGCTTGATGGGGACTCAATGAGAGCATTGTTCATAGCTTCATTCATCATGGACTGCAGAAGGTCAACAGCTATCACAAATATTAATGGAGATAGTGGGTCACCTTGCCTCACTCCACTCTTGCAAAGGAATTGTTTGCTAGGAACTCCATTGAGTCAAACAGAGGAGAAACCAGTGCTATATATTTACTTGATCCAGTTGATCCATTTCTGTCCAAAACCTTTTGCTTCCATAATCTCAATGATGGTGTCATGATTAAGTAGGTCAAAAGCTTTCTCAAAATCCAGTTTGAGTAGAATTATCTCCTTCTTTGATTGATGACATTGATGTAAATACTCATAAGCCCAAGCCAGGCAATCCTGAATACTTCTGTTGTTGAGGAAGCCATATTGATTCTTATGTATCAATCTCAAGATAACTTTTTGTAATCTGTTGGCCAACAGTTTAGTGATAATCTTTAGGGTACAGTTGAGCAGTGAGATGTGTCTGAATTCACCTGGGGTGGCAGCAGAGCTATTTTTGGGAATCAAAGTGATGTAAGAATAGTTGATGCTCTGAATATGTGTTTTACCCTCATGAAAATCTTGGATGAGGGAGTAGAAGTCAGGTGCCACAATATCCCAGCAAGCTTTGAGACCAGTCAGGTGCTACAATACTCCCTCATTTTAATTTGTTGGTCAGCATTAAAACCATCTGGTCCTGGAGCTTTGTCATTGGGCATTTCTTTGATGATGTTATCAATTTCCTCATGTGTGAAAGGAGCTTCTAGGTCTTGTAGCAACTGATCTTGTTGGAGCAAAGTATGCAACAGAAGAGGATTGCTGGTTTGTTTATTTGTTCCCAATCTTTCCTTGAAAGCACTGTACAGAATAGCAGCTTTGGATTGATGGTCCTTGTGTTCAACACCATTGGAGTCCTTGAGCATAGCAATACTGTTATTCCTCATCTTAATAGTTGCTTTGGCTTGAAAGTATTTAGTATTTGCTTCACCCACCTTGATGGCTCTAAATAGTAGCTCTTTGTTTTCAATAAATTTTCTGGAATTTAAGCACTCTAGTAGGGTGATCTTTAAGGCAGTTTCTGCCTTCAGATTCTTCTCTTGATAATGGTCATGGGAGAAACAAGGCCAAGAAAATTCCGGCTGGGATCGGAAAGCTCACCCAAGTGAATCCACATCAGGAGTTTAATTGATGGCACCCGCCACACCATGGGATCAAACGACAGCTCTGACCACGGTGATCTGATGCTGACGGCAGAGCCGGCTACGGGCTCCAAAGCTCAAGTGGACGATGATGCCGCCTCGCCGGAGCAGCAAGCCCAAAAACGCATTCACGATGGTGGCGGCGTGATCAAACATGACTTAATTACAAGTAGCTAGCACTCCACGTCTCCACAACTCTTCCGAAAATTTTAACCCAAAAATTCAAGCTTCGAGATTGACTGGCATATTTTACTATGCCCTAATACATACATCTCCTTATGTATGTCGAATAAAATCGAGAGTGGATTTTTTGCTCTCGGGCTCCATGGATCCTGAAATTTTCAAAAAATCAAAAATCAACCTTTTGGATTTCAGAAAAAACTGAAAATAAATACAAAAATACTTGCAGATGGGTGTGAAGTTTCACCATAAAAAAACATTTTGACGTGACCCGCACAAAAAACAGAAATCATGTACAACGCACGGGCACCACCTTCAATTGACCTCTGGAATCCCTATTTAATTAGCCCCACCTTGTATCGTTTCGTGTTCATCCGTTTGATTGGCGCATCTAGGTGTGGCTCCTGTGCAAATCTTAGGCCCTGTTTGGTTCATAAGTTTTAGGACTTTTTTTAGTCCTAACTTATAAGTCCCAAGTCCCTAAAAAGTCTCTACTTGTTTGGTTCCTGGGACTTATAAGACCCTATAAGACCATATTACAACTATAAGTCATATAAGACTCTCCTTGAGAGTCTTATTTCATAAGTCCCAAATGCCCACTTTAAGTCCCTATAAGTCCCTCCTGTTTGGTTTAGATGGGACTTATAGGGACTTTTTTAAGTCCCTAAACCAATAAGTCCCTGGAAACAAACACCCTTTAATTCTCTTTCCTTCCATATTTCTCCGTCACGTCGCACTTCTTTTGAAATCTAGCCCATGCATCACTTATTTAATTAGCGGTCTCTCTTCTAGTTTAGTCTTCACTTATTGATCCTGAGACAGTTATTTGTATCTAGAAACTCAAATCTATAATACCTAAATAATTCATCCCCACTAACATATTTTTCTTGACATGCACACGTATTCTTTGTTCTTCTTTATGTTTAGAGATGTGGTGACAACTCCCGCTCCCACTCTTTGGTAAGAGAACATTAGCTGCTTAACATCAATTTCTATTTTTTAGGGCATGGCAACCTGCAACTTTGTAAACATAGTAGACCAGAGTGGAAACCTGATCATCTTTTTGTGCCTGGGCCGCTTTTGCTCAATGGCGTCACTATTGGAAACGTAGCTGCTCTTACTAGATTTGCTTCTCCTTTTTTGATGTGATCGGAGGATCTATGCACTCTGCATAGTCTCATCTCCTTCCTCATCTATGTCAGATCCTGCTTTTGTTTGATTGATCGTGCATGCTTGATTTCTGGATTTCTTAAGGATGCTGATGCGTGTAAATCGTTGGGCGTTGGCTACATGGTTTCACCTGCCACATCTGAGGCCTTCTATTAGATTCATAGATCAGCCGACAACATATACTGAGAAAAAGAGCCTGAGACATTTGTAAGTGGGTTGAAATTCAATAATGATTCTCTCTGTTTTCACAAGGAAATATGATTGAAAATACACAGTATGATTTCTTATTGAATACAGATTTATCCTTTCTTCTAATGTTTGTACTTTTTCCCCATGAAGTGTTCATTTCAGGTCATGTTCCCTTCAACACTACTTGGAACTGATGAAAACTAGACAATGATGAAGACCATAAGTGTTACTGAATATGTAAATGATGAAGCAGGTAACTTACATATTTTTTGTTTGAACCTAACACTTGATTGTAACGAGTCATCTTTTTTGTTTGAATGCCGAAATTTGGTTGTATGTAGTTAAGCAGTTCGTTAACATTTGAAGTAGGAGCTTCACTTCCTTTCAGATTTTATACTCATTATACAATTCAGAGTCTACATCCAAATCTTCTTGCATGTATTTGTATTTCAGATAATTTTCATTTTTTTTAATTCAGGTTATACACTGCTACAGTACTATTCTTTTACCTTTTTAAAGGAATATGGCAATTCATTTGCATCGTGCAATTGGGTAGTTTTTGCACAATTTTTTTCAATGATTGGTGCAGCAATAGGGTTCATACAAATGCACATCTATAATACATAAATAGTTCATCCCCACTAACATATTTCTCTTGACATGCAGCCTATCCACATCAGCAAATTTTTTTAAAATATTTTCCAGTAAAGAAAATATATTGTGCTTTAACACCTCTTTTAAGTTTGCACATTTGAGAATTAATTTTGAGCTTATGTTCTATTATGTTTTTCCGTCAAGTGTTGTGATTGCCTTCAAAGCAGAATCTTCTTATTTGCAAACCTTGAAGGCATGCACTGTTGACTGAAATGTTATTTATATTACTCCCATCCTTCCTTTGTTACACACCAATACAAGAAATGTATTGAGAACATTTTGATTCTCTTCTTTTTGGTCCCATTTATAATTATATTTCCTTATTTGTTCCCATTGCAATGTACTGATGATGGAATGGCCAACTCGAATTTTTTAGTTTTGTTTGATGTTGCATTGAAGCGAATAGTATGTTACTTGGGGCTCTTTTTCTGTGGATTCATGTACTAATGTGAATCAAAACCCATGACCAAAATTGACACTTCGAATGAAATATAATATCCCACATCAACATGTAGGGCACCATGAGCCCTCCATATCACCAATTGTGCCACTTCGTAAACTATTTTGTAGCACATGCACACCTCAAAAGTGTTCCATCTTCAATGGTCCAGCATACATTCATACTCTTTATGCACCCACAATTGCTGCTGAAAAAAATTAGCTTTTGATTTAGGTCATTTCATTCATAGAAAATTTATTCAAAATTAATCTTTATAATCCCGCAGCAACGCGTGGGGAAATCACCTAGTAGTATGTATATAAATTGGCACAAATGAATGTAATGGAATAAGATGAGATTATTTAATAAGATGAATCAATCTTTTCTCCAACACACAATAACATCTACTTTTATTGAAACTTTCTATTTTGCATTTGAAAATTCTGATTTTCTCGGTTGCGATTATCAAGTTTCAGAGATGAAACTTTAAGCGATTCTTTTTGTCGGTCGTTTATCAGTCGCGTGGACCAAGTTTCAAGAGTTGTAACTTAATACTCCCTCCATTCCCTTATACAAGGCCACAATGAGAAATACAATATGCATCTATACAAGGCCACTAACTATAATCGAGGTAAAAATTAATAATGTTTTCTCGTACTACCAATTGTTCTAATATTTGCATGCATGTAGTCATAATGACACGGTGCTACTTCCTTCTAATTCCTTCTTTGCATGTATGTGGGCGTATTAATGATTCCAGTTAACAAAAAGAAAAGTGAACTTGCACAGCAGTCATTGAATTTTGCCTTGGTACTTGTAATTTGAGTTTGTGGCCTTGTATAAGGGAATGGAGGGAGTATATTTTTTCCAAATTCATCAAAACATAATGGATCTTATTTGAAACCCTTGTCATGAGAAACACGAATATGAAAACAAAACTTAATTTGGAATTTTTATTCAAAAGATATGAAAGTTTGAAAATCAAAAGAAAAAGAAAAAAAAACACTCGCGAGGGATTCGGTGCCCCCACACTTGCGTGCCCGAAACGCTCTCGTAGATAAGTAGTATATATCTATATGTATGTATTTATTTTTTAGATTTTTTTGAAAACGTAAAATTTTGATTTTTATTTTATTTTTCAAATTAAGGGATCTATGGAGCTCAAGGTCCATTAGCAATTTCTGGTATAAAATCCATCTCAATAAGATAGTTTTAGACTGATTAGTTGTATGTGTCTTGACAAACATTTCTATGAACGCTCGCACCGGAACACAAATACGGAGTAGCTAGTACTAACTCGGCGCTTTGATATTTTACAAATACTAGATGACCCATTGTGCCAATTGGCACAGAAACCAATTAACATGTTCTCTTCATATATGATGTCACATTGAATCAAATATGTGTTCATAATGCATGATTACCGATTTTTGCACTTTTCTTTATTGTGAGCCTTGCACATTTGTGGTTTCAATTAATTTTTATTTATTTTCTTGTGTCTACAGATCTTTTGGAGCATGCTAGGATGAAGCATGATGAAAGTGCCAAAAATGGATTATACGAAGGACTTCCACTATCAGGCATTTCGGATAGGGAAAAGGTGATTTTTCTAAAGTGCTCCAAATCGAGATCTAATACCACTACCGTCACTCTCGCGAATCCAACAAGTCCAAGAACATCAAAATCAAAGTCTGTATGAAGAAATGGCAACCAAAATATCGTAAGAGTTCAAAGCGTTCGACGGCATCTGGTACGACCGCGGACAGTCGTACCAGCTCCACACAGGCCCAAAAGTTGACCTTCCAAATATGGTTCTTCACCGATTTTGTCCTATTTATTCCTACGCGATCCTTTGTCAATATGGAAGGGTTTGGGAGAGGATTTAGCTCACCTTAAGCCATTGGATCAAAGGAGACAACGTACATCTACGGAAGAGGCTTGGGGAGAGATCTTTATATACCTTGCCAAACCCTAGCTGCCATCGTCACCACGTCATTCATCGAAGATCAATCTCCATTGCTAGCGTCAAGAGCAAGGGTAGGGTTCCCCGACCAGGGTCGGTGTTGGCCGAGGCAGCCCCTCCCCACACGACGCAGGAGGTAGCGGAGCAGGGTTGTCACACTCCGCCGCTGGAAGGACCACTCCGATGAAGACAATGACACGGACGACAACGAAGGTGTCGCCGGCTAGGCATGTGAGGTCATTGTTTGCTACAAATTAGTTTAGACTTCTTAGGTTTAAATTGAACGGACAAAATGTCATCTGGTTTATGTAAATTATATCGACTTATGTCTGTTTCCATGAATTCCGTCGTGTTTGCATGGATTACGTCTGAATGTGTTTGTATCGCGACTAGAAATTTACGACGAGTATTGGATGATCGACTCTCGTATCACTGTCTGCAGACGCATCCGAATGCGTTCATGAGCAAAATATTTCTGTCTTGAGGGTTGGTTTTGAGGATGCATGCCCTTAGTTATTGAGTCAATTGGTTCAAAACATGTACACTACTATGAACTAATTTAAACAATAACCTATAGGCCTTTAGCTTTTCTTCTCTTATCCTTTGGTGGTTAGAGCAAACTCTTCCCTCCAGGATTTGTCGGTGAGTTTGTGGATTCGCCTCCCCTCTGCCTACCGCTCCAGCGGTCGATGGCGGGGAGGGGAATCCCGGTGCCTCCGCTTCAGTTAATAGTATACATTAGTGTTTTCTTAGTCGTCACAGGTGCAACACTTCTTCAAGTTTTTCTTTCGAGCTAAGATCCTCCCCAAGTTCATCCATCTGGACGTAGTTACCGCATCTCCCTTGTAGATTCATGTCGTCTCCATGGGGCGGTGAGGTTAGGGTCTCTCGTCGTGTGACGAGATTTGGTGTCAGGTGCTTCAGATGTATTTAAGGGTTTAACAACGAAAATCACAGCTCCAGGGAGCTGGTCCTTCGGGATACATTCACGAAAACTTCCCGACTGTTATCGACAAGGTCAAACCGGCTCTGGTAGAGGAGCGGCGGTAGCGGCGTGTCGGCGGCTCGTTTTGGTAGTGGCAGTGATTGTTCGGTGGTCTCTTAATCTCGATGTAATTTATTATTTTTGAGATACTTTACACTCACGGTGAGCTTTAGTTGTCGCTCAAATGGATGTATCTAGTGTTGAAATAGGTTCAGATACACCTATTTCAACGATAACTACTAATATGAATCGGAAGGAGTAATAGATTTGAATCATTTTCACAGAAACAAAAACAATAACCTTTTAGATGGGTCAAGGGGACAATGTGTGAAACTGAGCCTAGCACGCTGCAAGCACGTGTACAGTTGTTCAGTGATGATTGTAGGAAAAGTTAAGGACTTGGTATAGAGTTGACCACACGCATTTCGGGATGAGATCGTGAGTGAGCCGACTGGAGCGGACTGCCTGGTGCATGTTTCCCTTTTCTTTTCTCATGCCGCATGTCTGCTGAGCTACCGACCAGACGAGCGGGGAGCGGCCGCATCTGAGGCGCATCGGATCCATTTTAATCACCGGATCACCTATGTGATTACCTGAAATATTTCAGGATATTGGATTTTTTTTGGCACTGCTACGCGTCTGTCGGGTGATAAATCGATTAGATCAACCACCTCGACATCCGTCGGATGTCACCTGAAACAGCCGTCCGATCCACCGTCCTAGCTAACTGAAGACCTTTGCAACAACTAGCTTGTTGCAATCAGGGCCTGCAAAGGTCCACCGAGACAGCACCGCCACCCCGCCATGGCCTGAGCGCCTCGGCCATGGAGCACTGCTGGCTGCCGGAGTTGCCGCGCCTCCTCCGACCGAGCACCCCGAGCAGCTGCCCCTACTCCAGCACGACGACGACGATCTCTCACACTAGGCACTCATCTGGCGATTTCAGCAACTAGAGCTATGTTTCTAAAACATGCATCGTGTTGCAATGCTTCACCCCGTATGCTCAAATACCAGGCCCTCCTTCGACGCTTTCTACAATCGGGGATATGGTTTTGAAACAAGAGCCCAGTTGCAGAAGAAAAAATCTTCACCATAAAACCGGTTTTTTTTTTTTTGAAACAAGACATCTGTTGCAGAAACTTTCTGAAATTAGATCCTGTTATTGATAAAAACTTCACCATCATCTTTTTTTTCTGAAACAAGACCTCTGTTGCAGAAACCTTCTGAAATAATATGCTTGTTGCAAAAAAAAAAAGCTACATGGGATTGGTAGTCAGCATGAGCGCTCGATCAAAGTCAATCTAACGGCTACGCGGGCAACAGACATTGCGCACGCATCATCCGGCTGAAGAATAGCGTTTTTCTTTTTTTTAAACTATATATTGGATTTACTTATAGTAATTCATTTTCCAACTTTTGTTGGGATTTTTTGCGGGAAAGATGTTTCACCTAAGTGTTTTTTTATATATAGTGGCATCTCCAACGCCCTTGTATGGGACGGAGGGATTACATATACAAAGAAGACCTTCTTTTCGAGCTCCTTCCCCGCTCCCTCGCGTCGCCCTCTCTAGGGCGACTCGGGGGCGACCAACCTCCCCGTCTGCCTCCCCCCTCCCTCTCGATCCCTTCCCTCGCCGCCGCCGGAGACGGGCGCCGGGTCCCCTGCGCGGCCGCCGATGAGGGTGGCGGCGAGGCCCTCGGTCGCGACTCTGCTCGGGCTCGGGCCTAGGGTTTGAGGCGACGGCCTCTGCTGGTGAAGGTGGCGGCGTCCTGGCGGCGGGTGGCGCTCGCCGGTGTTGTTGGCCGCCTCTTCTCGGCCGCGTGGGCGGCGAGTCGAGTCGGCGGTGGATGCGGTCGCCGCGTGGAGGGATCCCTTGCTGCTCTCCTTCGCCAGATCTGAAGACGGCGCCCCCATGCCGCTGCTTCCTCCTTGTCAGTCCGGCCGGATCCGGTGGCTGACTGCGCGGATGTGGGGTTGGGAGCTCTGGATCGGAGTAATTTCTTGTCCGGCTGCGGCGGCCACAACGTCGGCGCGGCGCTCCAGGCGTTGTTTCCTTCTTGAAGGCGGCTTCGAGATCCAGCTTCCTCCCCCTCGTCCTCCCCCTGCACCCGGGTGAAAACCCACAACTTTGGTTGGGCGGCGGTGGTGCCCGGCTCCGTCACCTTCTTGAAGGCGCCGCTTTGGATCTGCGGGGAGGTGGGACAGCTGCAGTGCGTTCTTGGCGTTCTTGATGGCGGCGGTTCTCTCTTCAGTGGTGTCGCTTCGCCATGGTCGGTCGGCCTCCTCTTCAAGACATCGTGCCCTCCTCGCCGCATTGTCCGGTTTGTCTGGCGGGTCGACGCCCTCGGCCTGGGGCGAGAGGGGATAGTGGTCCCCTCTACGGCGACTTGGACGCGTCGACGGCTGAGGGATGGTGTCCTTGGCAAGGTCCGGCTCTCGTGGTGACTGCGGTGCTCAACTCTTCGCTGTGTCTTCCTGGGGCACTCCCGTTCAGAGGCTAGTGTCTTCGGCGTGCTTCTTGCTGTAGGCTGCGGCTTGTGTTTCCGGTAGCTTGCTTGGACTGGTGGTCGCACTCGGTGCCTCTTTCTTCTTGCTTGCTCTAGAGGGAGCAAGCCCCGTTTGCTGTGGCGCGACCCCATCAAGCCCTCTGTTAGGCCCCCAAGTTGTAGCCTTTCTTCTTTGGCCGTAGCATTTTAGCCTTCCTTCTGCGACATGTTTCTGCTGCTTTGTTTATGTTTGTTGTACCTTGTTGTAATCCTAGCCGATTGATGGCTTTGTTAATTCAAAGCCGGGCAAGGTTCAAGCCTTTTCTCAGGCTCGGCCATTACCTTTCCTCTAAAAAAACATATACAAAGAAAAAAGAACTAGGGAACTAATATATTGAAACTCGACTAAAATAGAAGAGAAATCGACGTCGATAATCATGAAGTTATCCGGGAGACAAATGCGAACAATCACATCAGCACAAGGCAAAACTACGGAAACACAAATAGCTAGACCAACGGTACGTACTCCCTCCGTCCCGGATGTATCTAATACTAAAATGTGATTTGATACATCCGTATTTAGACAAATTTAAGAGAAGAATTTTGGAACGAAGGGAGTACTTAATTATGTGTACCGACTCTTTCCAACACGTTAACCCAAAAATCAAATAGATGAGAAAAATGTGCTCCTCCAATCTTCCAACGTCGTTCAAAGTCAATGGAATGCCTTGTGAAACCGAGCCTGACAGCTCACTTAAACTACTCCATTGTAGATGCGTTTTAGACAAATTCAAGTCAAAACGGGACGGCCATGTGAACTTGAGCCTAGAGCCGCGTGTACAGTTGTATGCATGATACTCTACTACTTGGCTACTTGCTATGATACTACGACTTGGATACTACGAGGATCTCTAACCTTCTTCTCAAATTTCCCGGCTCTCAAAAAACTGGAAATATAGAGTTAGGGATACCCTTCTCAAAATACTTAACTCCTTCTACCTTGAGGAGACGGCCCCAAAAACTTGTCTCTTTACATGAACATCTGGCTTAAAGGCATGTGAGATTTAGGAATCTGCAAAAAACACTATAAGAACATCTCTAGCAAATAACAAAAAACTCCCTCTTTAAGTGGTTATTGGGGCTTTCCCTAGATTTTTTTAAAATATTGTGTGGATTGCTTTTGTAGTTTCCCAATATACATCATACATGTGAAGTTTACGTGTCGTTGGGTCATCTTTTATTTCTTTTCATTTTTCCTCCCACATCTCCCTCCCCCCTCATCTCTCTTCGATTGGGGCAGAGCAGTGGCGGTGGGGTTCGAGGCGGGTGGTAGGAGGTTGAGGCCAACCGGCGACACCCGACCTCAGTTGGGGGAGGAGCTCTGGGGACGGTGCGCAGCATCTTGAGATTTTATGAAGTCAACATAGATGCCTTGCAGTCGGCTGGAACGTCTCCATCCACTAAACGAACATCGCCGAAAGTCTGAAATAAATACAGTAATAATGCATGCACAAATGCAAGTTTAGAAGTTGAACTCTGGTAGGCTTAAGATACCACAATCGTTCTAACAATCCAACCACAAGTTGGTTTGATCGGAGTTGTTTTTTCTAATAATATCATAAAAGAAAGTTATTGGAAAAAGAATCGCTGGACCCTACAAAAACACATGTCTCTACAAACAAACCAACGCGGAGCAGCATACCAAAAAGTCCACAAATCACTCGCGCGAGCACGTCTATCTCAATTCTCAACGCGTTCCCATCCCCCTTTTCCCTCCGGTACAGCCTCCAAAATCGCCGCCTCCGACCGCCGAAATTTGGCCGCTCCGCCGCCAATTAACGCCGGGAACCAACCTTCCCGTCCACCGCCTGCGCGTGTGTCGGGTCGGCGGAGCTGCAAGTGGCTTGACGGTCGTGTGGTCCACGCTATCCGGTGACGGTGCCGCCCTGCCGTGATGGTTCTCGCGTGTGGCCGCCGGTGCCGCCAAGGATCGTCGGGCGAGATCCATTAGGACACGGCGTTCAGCGTGCCGACCACTCCTCCTCTTCTCCGGCGAGGAGACTGGCCTGGGCGCCTGGTTGCCGCGCAAGTCGTGGTCACCGCCTCCTTCCTGGATCTAGTGGCTGCAATTAGCGGTACTGTCCACGGCCATCGCGGTCGCGGAGCACCGAAGCACGCTTGGCAACACCCGCGTATCTTCGTCGCCGTCGAGCGGCATCCAGGTACGGCGACGTCCTGCTTGTCTGCTTTTGCCGATGTTCATTTCTTGTTACAGTGTGCGTGGTGACATCGTGAGCTGGAGGCGTTGACGTGCAAGCTAGTCCTCTGCTTCTCTGTTCCCTTTGGTATTGATGAAGCGGATTTAATTCTATTTTGACTTGCTTGCAAAAATACACAGGAGCTATATGCCTATATGGTTGTTTCTCCATTTCGGAAACCCCATTCTGTTTTGTGGAGTATGGACCTATGTGTGAGCCAATTATTAAGCGGTTCCTCTCCCAAAGTCAGCATACCCAGCCGAAAGTATTCTTGAGCCTTAACTACGAATATAATATTTTAATTACAAATGATAAGGAGATCTCAGATCTGTCTCAACCGATCGCTGCTGATAATTGGTTTGGTGCTACTGCACAAGATGTCTAGTTCAGCGCAGTAGAAGACAATTGGTATTTTGTTGCATAGTGGAACACATGCAAGTGCTAACCCATAGAGATTCAAAGCTTTTTTTGATTTTGTTTTTATTTTTTGCAGTGGTCAGATTCAGAGTTGTTGTCTGTGTTATATACTCCCTGATGGGATTTGCGATTCAACTACTGATGGATTGATGATTCAAAGTCATTATTCTTTTACATTGTACAACTGCTTTTACATGCTGCTGGACTAGTTTTAAGAGAGTAGTAGTTGGTCCAGATTGTTTGTTTGGAGCCACACTAAATGAGGTGCTACTAGTACCTCTCTGTACAAATGTTATGCTTTGCAAATGGATAAAAACTTGCTTCAAATATACTTTTATCACAAGTTGCCATAATATTTACCATAGGAGTTTGTAGTTTTTTCGGTAACTGGCATCCAATAATAACCTATGTAATTAGCCTTGCTGGTAGAATGGAGCCGCCATTAGTCAACCTTGGTCCTTTTCCAGTGACTTGTGTAATTACAGGATTTATCTATTGACTCTTATATTACTTGGTGTCCACAAACTTATACAATTAGCCTTACGTAGGAAGTGGAAAATTAACCTGAGCATCTTTGATTCTGCAAAGTTGTAGACTATTTTGAAGTGCAAAATATTGTCAGCTTGCCTGCTTACAGGCTTTCCATTCTCTTCTACATTTTTTGTTTTTGTATTTGCTAAAGGTAGGTAAACTTTTATATTGTGTCAACCGAGTAGAGCTAACCCACTTCTGTTCCATGCAGGATCTGCGGAACTCCCAGGAGACAGAGAGCCAGAAGAGGACAGAAAGATAGAAGAGAAAGAAATCTCTGCCGGTCCCACTCCTGACCGGTTGCTTTTCTACGTACTCTCCTTTTCTCCTGTCTCCCGGTGCTCACACTAGTATACAAGAAGAAAACAAATTCTAGAGACCTTCAGAGAACATACAATGTCCAACTTTGCGCTTGGGTTGACGAAGACGGCAGTGGAGGGGACATTGAGCAGGGTCCAGTTAGCGATCGATGAAGAGAACAAGCTGAGGGAGACGGCAAAGCAAGACCTGCGGTATATCACAGCTGAATTTCAGATGATGCAATCCTTTCTAAAGGTTGCTAACAAGGAGCGTGCTAGTAATGAAGTGGTGAAGCAGCTCCGGGACCTTGCTTTTGATGTCGAAGACTGCGTTGAGTTTGTTGTTCATCTGGACAACAACGAGTCGTCCTTGACCTGGTTGTGGCGCCTGCTGCCGTCCTGCATGGCACCGTCTCAGACTCGGGACCTGGACAAGGCAGTCACTGAGTTAAAGGTGCTCAAGGCAAGGGTCGAGGATGCAAGCCAGAGGAACACACGCTACAACTTCATCAGTGATGCCGGCTCCCAAGCCGATACCACCACGCCGACCGAGCAGGCCTCTCTGTCCACCATCAACCCATCCGCATTCCACATGCTAACTGAGGTCTGGGAGGCTGCTGGGAAGCGACGCGGCATGAGCAACCTACAGGACTTGATCATGGGTGAAGGCAGTGACCTTCAAATGATCTCCATATGGGGAAGTACGGCAGCTGATTTTGGGACAGCGTCCATTTTCAGCATGTTGTATGGCGACCCAGAAATCTGCCGAGCATTCAGAAGACGTGCATGGGTAAAGTTGATGCATCCTTTCAAACCTGACGAGTTCCTCAAGAGTTTGCTGACTCAGTTCTACGTGAGATCTCACCAAGAAAACATAGATGTAGATCATCTCACGAAGGCTGAGCTCATGCAACAAGTGAAGGTGCACAAGTATCTCATCATTCTAGAAGAAGTATCCGGTGTGGCGGACTGGGATGCCATCCGAGAGTACCTGTCGGACAATGAGAATGGCAGCCGAATCATCGTGTCCACAAAGCAATTAAGGAATGCACTCTTGTGCACAGGGGGCGGGGAGTACCAAGTTTCAGAGCTCAGGAGATTCTCTGATGATCAATCTCTTTGTGCCTTCTCCAAGAAGGTAATTAACCCAGAACAACATCTTCTACTTCCAAACTATACTCCATTCCAAGTACTTGAAGATTTTGACTTTTCAAGGACTCCACTGTGTATTTTGACCTTTAGTTTCTATACAAATATGTAACAAATTAATACAAAAAGTGATAAATCTGATGGCACTGTTTTCATCTAATCAATCACAGCAATTACATACTTTCTAAAACATAAATCATAATTATATAAAATAGTTGGCAAAGATAAAGAAAATTTATACCATACTTTGTGAAGTGCTAAATATCTTAGAACAGATGGGGTACTAGGCTAATCATAGGTTTGTGGTCTATTTCTTACTCGGTATCTCCATCAACGACGCTGTAAAGTTAGGTTCTCATCTTCTCAAAAGGAATACCAAACAATGGATGTAACTTAATTGACCATTGTTAGTTGGCTGTAGACATAATAGCTAGTACTCCTATATTGTTTGCAGCATTTATACAAATCATGTTGTTTTAGGTTTTGGCACATTGTTCCATGCACAGATATTCTATGTACCTTAATATAAGAGTTTTTTTGAACTGCAAAAACGTCTTATATTAAGGTACAGAAGGTAGTATATATAATTGTGATACTATGAATCTACTTTTGATGGCAAATATATGGTACCATTTCCATTGAATCAACCTAAATATCTTGTTATGTATATGAATGGTCAGACTAGAGAAGTTCACCCGCTCATTGTAGGAAATCTTCTTTCCAAAGGGATGGATTATTAATATCTATGGTTTATTCTTTGTCCATCCGTTTCCAAAGCATCCAGAGTTCTAAATATCTGGATGTCGAAATGGTTAAAATACATATGTAACAAATACATGTGGTTTATTATTTAAAAATGATGCATTCTAATTGGCTTGGACTTCGTACTCACAACGAACTAACAGCACATCGTATTTGGATTTAAGTGGTTGATTTCCATTATATTAAATGTACTATACTGAATCCAAAAGAAATATAGGCTATATTGGTAGATTATTGCAAATTTGATTTACTTATAATTATCTATATGTATCTTATGTTTATCTGGCTGTCATTTTTATCATCTGATGGTGTTGTGTGAAATGTGGGACATCTTAAAAAAAATTCTAGAAAACAATCAAAACACTTGCACTAGTAGGAAATAGGATTTCTTACCACCATTCAGTTTTTAAAATAAAATCCAATGTAATTTTCCTAAAGAATCAAGAAGTAGACTAGGTTTAAATAATGACCTCGATATATAATCAAATTGAATTTGGTCACGTACTAATTCCTAGTCAAACCCAGGTGCACCCTGACACAGGTACTGAATAGTAGTAAAACAGAATGCATGAAGACTAACAGCTGCAATACGGGGTATCTAGTTTCAGAATTTGGTAGGATAAGTTAATCCTAGTAATAATAGGTAGAATATGTTAACTACATTATTATCAAAACTGTAATAATCCTGTAAGAACCCCCACCCCCCACCCCCCCTCACCCACCAACCCACACACCAAGAAAGTCCCAACCCTGAACCAAGAAAAGCGTGTACTTTGTGCAAGGGGGAAAAAGAGCACTTCAAGTAGAAGCTTATAATTGAATGCGCAGTTGGATTAATGGGAATTTGAAGCTTAAAGTCCTGCCTTCTAGTTTAACAGTTATGGCCCTTACTTGCAGGCAGGGCGTCACAGTGGTATGCACGATCTTATTTGGCAAATAAGGTGTCGTGGTGTGATTTCACTATGGGGGATTAGCTATGCCAAATCATCACTCATCAATAAAATTTACACCAGCATAGTGTATAAGAGTAAACAATTCGATGGAGTTGAATTTCAACGACACAGCTGGGTGGACGTGCCCGCTCCTTTCAATTTTGGGGTCTTCTCTCGGCGCTTACTTGTAAGTTTCCGCTCAGAAGATCTTCAAGCCGAAGAAATTGCAAGGGTTGGTATGATGGGAGCCAGGCCTAACTCAAGAGTGTTGCAAGTTTCTGCATGAAGACGATTGCCTCGTTGTTGATCTGCAGTCCACACATGACTGGGACTTGATAAAAACTGCTTTCTTGTCCGAGCCTATTAAAGGATGTATTCTTATCATTACAAATGAATCAAGTGTTGCCACACATTGCGTAGAGGAGGAAGATAGGGTTCTCAACATCGAAGATTTGAAAGCCCACACTATGCTTCACCCCTTGATAAAGGTACGCATGCTTCCAAATCTCAACCTAAATTGAGCCCAATTCTCTTTGTCATTGACCATCTCATTGATGGGCAAAAATCATATTGATGGAGGTCGATCGGACCACCGGAGGGTCTTCCCAGCAGCATGTCGAACTCTTGCACCTATCATTTTAATTATTATGTATCTTTACTTGTAGGATTGCCAAAACTATGGAATTAGAGGGAAGGAGGCTACTCACAGGGGTCGCCTTTTCTCCATCAGATTGGGGGAGACGCGTGAATGGTTCACAAAATTTGGACACATGTATCGGGAAGAAGTGAGGGACCTTTGGTTTCTTTTAGACAATCCTGGTGTGAGCTCGTTGTGGGGACCTGCTGGTGCTGGGTTATCAACTCTTGTTAGAATCTTGTACTACAAGGTAATGCTTAGGTCTGATGCTTCTTGGGAGTGGGAATATCAAGAGAGGCCAGTTAACTGGGAAGAGAAAATTACAATGTTTAGCTGGGTTGATGTGCCCCATCCTTTCAATTTAAAAGACTTCTGTTGGCGCTTGTTACTGGATTTTCGTTCAGATGATCTTCGAGCCAAGAAAATTGCTGCAGTTGGTATAATGGAAGGCCAAGACCCAATTCAACAGTGTTCTAAGATTCTGCATGAAGACGAATGTGTCATCGTTATTGATGGTCTACGGTCCACCGATGATTGGGATTTGATAAAATCTGCCATATTACCTGACCCAATTACCAGCCATATTATTGTCATTGCAAATGCTGCAAGTGTTGCCACACATTGCGTAGATAAGGAAGATCGAGTGATCAAGATAAATTGTCTAGAAGCTGATGTGACCATTGGTCCCCCGATAAAGGTGTGTTAATTTCCTATAAATAGAGCTAATTCTCTACTGTGCCAATAATCTATGGATTAATTTCCTTCACATATCTATATATTTAGAAGAACTTCCATTTTATGGTGCAAATGGAGTCTGGGACTTTACTCTCCAAATTTAGTGCCTAAACTTTCTAAACCTACTCATTTAGATCGTATATATGCTTGATGATCACTTATTCAAACTAGAAATCAGAACAATGGATTATTTTTCCCGTAATGTTTGCCTAAAATTCCTACAGATCGGGGGCAACGTCGCTACTCACACTCCAGGAAAGAATAAAACAGAACACCCGCCGCCACTCCAAGCGAGCCCCTGCGCCGCCCATCCCTCACTCGCCATCGCCGGAGGAAGGCTAAGGGCAAAGCCCGACGGCTGACGGCAGCGGCGAGGACACGCACGGCCCATGCCCACGCCTCTCCTCGATCCCTTTCATTCCTCCCCAGCCAGATCTAGATCCACTCCCGCCGCGGCCCTGAGCGCCGTGCCTCTCCCGCTCATCACCAACCTCCGGTCGGCTCCCGAGTGCGTCCCATGACCCTTCCTCGCCTCGCTGGGCTCGCTCCCTTCCCTGGCCGCATGGGACGGCTCAAGCTTTCTCCCTCCTCGTCGCAACATCCAGCTCCTCGAGAAATTGGATCTTTTGCCCCACTTTACTTCTCCATT
>NC_057794.1:578975230-578976218 GCF_018294505.1 Triticum aestivum
GGGGTGCTCCTGATCTGTCGGCTGCGCATTCGTTGTTTTGCTCCTGCTGCTTCGCTGTCTGCTGGTCGGTGGGAGTGGGGTCATTCGGTAGGTGTGGAGGCCGGAGAAATCCTTGCCGGTGGTCGCCAGCCGACAACGTTGATGTCTGCGGGCGCCGCATCCACCTTGGTGGCGTTGTCTTGCCTCCATCACACATACGTTTGGCCTGGAGACTGAATCCCTGCCGGCTCCTCTGCTCTGCCTCCCATCGTCCTGCCTCCTGCTCCCTTCGTGTTGATGTGTCCTTCTCGGCAAGCCCGCAATCTCCACTTCTCACCGTGAGAGCTTCCTGCAACACTATGTCCGGCCATTGCTTGGATCCTTTGTTCTCATCAACTGGTGGTCGTGTGTGTGTCCTCCATCTACCCTCCGCCATGCACCATCGGCCTTGGTTGAGATATTTTCTTTTGAGGCCTCTCTGTGAGCTTCGTTGAGATATCCCTTCCGGTGGTGAATTTAACGCTCTCTCGGTGCATGCTCGCTGAGCCGGCATCTCCCCCTCCATCCTCACCTCTCTGGGCACCCCCACCTTAATGTTGGGTGTGCGATGGCTAGGGGTTGGCAATGGTGCTGCTCCCTGGTGGTGGAACCCTGCGTTATCTTAGGTCTGTGGTTTTGATGTTGCTGTTGCTCATGTGCTCTTGCGGCGACCTCCGAGCTTGCCGCCTTGTTGTCTTGCTAGTGCTACCTCGTAAATGGTTCGGCATAATCTGAGCTGCTTCTCCCAACCACCTATCTCTTCTGGTAGCTAGTTGGCCTTTGTGTTGTGTTGTATCTATGTATGGGGTGTTTTGTGTTTATCTGTTCTTTTGCCCCTCTGGCTGTATGTTTTTTGGGTCCGGTTTTCCTTATAAACTAGATCAATGTTTTTGATCCGGTCTTTCTCATAAACCGGGTCACGGTTTTCGACTTGGTTTCCCTTATAAACCGGTTCATTTTCTTTGAATAG
>NC_057794.1:578976403-578989895 GCF_018294505.1 Triticum aestivum
CGGTGGCATGTTCAAAAAAAATCCTATATAGATGATGATTTCCAAAAGTTATTTTTCCAATCAATCATACACTCTTTAATTGACCTGGATTAGATAGATGACAAGGTCTCGAATTCAGGTTAGAGTTAATGTTCTCGTTTGTAAAGGACTCACCATACCCGTTAGTTTAAAATAAAGTATTATTTTTCCATAAATTTTTTGTATGAAACACACAAACTGTTTTGTTGTGCTAGTGTTATTTTCACTTCTCTTGTATGTCCATTTAAGCAAATACTTTGTACCACCTGTTCATGAGTTCGTTTTGATTCCCTGTCATTTTAACTTAAATTTATGCGCATGGCACATCTATTATGGAGAATTATTACATACTGGGGGTTTTCAAGGACTTCCGGATGGGCAAAATTCCTTATCTTATTCAGATATAATAGAGAGAAAACTTTTGTGTGACTCCAGCCAAGCGATCTTATGTTCGTATGAAAAAAGTGGAAAATAGCTAAAAGTATTTGTCAGTTGACCCAAGAAGAAAAGTAAATTTTGTATGCATCTATGTGGTCTATGCGTAGCTTGAACGGCTACAAATACAATGTCTATCTATTTGTTCTGATTGAAGATGCACTACCTCCATTCCCTTATACAAGACCACTATGAAAAATACATTTTGCATCTAAACAAGGCCACTACAGTAATCGAGATAGAATTTAATGATGTTTTCTCATACTTGCAACTTGTTTAATACTTGCATGCATGTAGTCGTAATGACACTGTGCTACTTCCTTCCCATTCCTTTCTAAACCACAACCGGCGGGCATGGCTTGTGCTAATTTAACAGTTCTGCATGTAACTTGCAGGGTTGTGCTTCTCGTGTATTCTCCAACAGGAGAGCAGAGGCACGTGCCTTGGTCAACACATTTACACTTCTTGGGCATCAGAATCGATCAGCTGCTGACCTTCGCTGCAGTTTAGATTCCTCAGGTCCTAGTGTGTCCTCGTTGTGGGGAATTGCTGGTGTGGGGAAGTCAGCCGTGGTCAGAAGTCTGTACAGCCACCTGTTGCTTGGACTGGATCAATATTTCAAGTTTGGCAGCGGACACAACCTCACTGATCCCCGAACGGAATTTACAATGTGCAGTTGGGCAGACGTGCGTCATCCATTTAATTTGACTGACTTGGCTTGGCATTTGCTCCTGGATTTTCATTCAGATGATTTTCAAGCTAAGGAAAAGGCAGCAATTGGTATCATTGAAGGGCAAGATCCGGTTCAAGAGTGTCGTAGAATTCTGTCTGAGTACAGAAGTCTCGTTGTTATCGATGGCTTACGGTCTAGAGAGGATTGGGACTTGATAAAAGCCGCCTTCGTACCCGATTCTACGAATGCATGTATCATTGTAATTACAAATGAAGCAAGCGTGGCTACACATTGTGTAGATAAGGAAGATGGAGCGGTCAATGTCAAATGTCTTGAAGCTGACATGGCGCTCATTCTCTTCAAACAGGTGTGTGCGCTCTCAACCATTTATTTATTAATCTTCATTCAATCAAGGTATACAAAGTTTAAAATCCCATACTGGGATCAGCATAGCGCAATGCGAATAAGTGGGCAGCATCATTGAAAAAGCACCCATGCTTTTGAGATTATTGTGTATATTTAAAACATCAACAACGAAAATGATTTGATTTAACATGGTCCCTCCCTCATACCTACTCTTTTTACATGAGAGAAAAGAGTACATAATAGATCTGAACCGTTGATCTTATGAATTAGTGATCGATTAAGTTTTATCTTTTTATCTCACATGTAAAAAGAGGAGATAAGAGGGAGCGTGCTAAAATTTGCCATGAAAAGAAGAAAATCTTGTTGACCTAGCGAAGGAATGATGTTGTAGTGGACCTGTAGAGGCAGAGCAGCTCGTGGCGGACCAGTATAGTGGCCACACTGCAGTCCACAGAGCACAACAGTGGGAAAGTAACTGGTATACTCCGCTGGTAGCGACAGCGTGAGTAGGACTTTTGCTTCTTGTTCACACTCTAGTACTAGTTCGTAATGCACATACTATGCAGTCCATAGTCGGTTCATTTGTCATATAAAAGGATTTGTAATCTCTCCTTTATAATCAAGCCATTCCTCGAGAGAAAACTTTCAGCTTCAAATCTTAGTACTACTTGTGCAAGTGTACCTGTGTGTGAGTGAATATACTCAGCTTTGGGCACCCCTAGCACTCATAGAATATGACCCTACCGTACCACTCATAGTGTAGGACCCCTAGCACTCACAAAACAGGCCCTAACACTCCAAATCAGGACTCCTACCACTCGTAAGGTAGAACCCCTAGCACCTATAGTACACACCTTCCATAGTAGTTTGGGCTAACAATTGGCATAAGAGATTCGTTCAAGTGGCCATGTCAGGTGACACAAAGAAGCCCTCTGCCTCGGGTGGTTCCAAGACGCTGCTAGAGACGCAACTGCGGACCGCGAGCGGGCGGCTCCAAGTCACCGCCTCCACAAGGGGAGCGCCATCGCTCGGTGAGTTGAGGCTGCAGTCTGGTACGGCGTGGCAACCGCAGTGACATCGTGGTAAGGGAGATTGTGCGCGAGATCATTGGAGGTTGTAGCGGCACGAATATCTCCTTCCCGATGCTCACTCGCTCGAACTACAACGAGTGGGCGCTGATCATGGAGTGCAAACTATAGGCGGCAAACTTATGGTTCCCCATGGAGGACGACACCGTCTCCAGGAGGGAGGACATGCAAATGGTGGCTGCGCTGATCAGCTCTACCCCAGAGGAGATAAATGGCATGCTCGCGACGAAGACGAGCACCAAGGAGGCATGGACGTCCATCAGGACCCAGCGCCTCAGCAATTACCGCATGCACGAGGCGAGCGTGCAGAGGCTGCGGGTGTACTCCGAGAACATCATCTTCAAGGATGGAGAGCGTGTCGATGACTTCTTTATGTGGATCAACAACCTCGCGACACAGCTCCGCTTGCTCGGTGACACTGTCGACGATGAAATTATTGTGTAGAAGTTCCTGCAAATTGTCCCCTCTCGCTTTGCTTAGGTAGCAACTGCTATCGATACTCTGCTTGACCTATGCACGCTCTCCATCGAGGAGCTCACGGTCTGGTTGAGAGTGGCCGAGGACCACCTCGATGGTTGTCACGAGAATTCTGGTGACAGACGACTCCTTCACACATAAAGGGAATGGGAGGTGAAGAAGCGGCAGGGTGGCGGCGGTGGCGCCTCAGGAAGCCAGGGTAACCCCGGTAGAGGCGGAGGCCGGGCTCAACGTGCTGGCGAAAGCCAGGGTAGCCCCAACAACAGGGTAGGCTAGCACGCGGTCCTGGCAACAATGACCACCAGTACAAGTGCCGGTATTGCGGCATAAAGGGCTACTGGGTCCGCGATTGCCGCAAGAGGATAACTGACAAGGCTATCGCGGCCGCGGCGAACCTCGTCCAATTTGATGTAGACGGTGGGCCAAAAAGGATGTTGGCTTGCGCCCAAACCGTGCAGGAGGGCACAACGCCTCCCACGAGCACGGTCTCAGCAATTGTCGAGTCCGTGCATGCGACACGGAGCCCATCAGCAGACTCCATCCCTATAGTGTTGGGAACTTACCCGACACCATCATTCTCGGGGCCTATTGACTGGGAGGCGATGAAGGCACATGCGTGGGAAAGCCACGCCCCAACAACCAATTCCCCAGCGACGCTGGTTCTTGTCTCGGCAACCACGGCCCATACAACGTCGGGTCCTGCAAAGTCCGTGCAAGAGTGCACGACGACTCAGGTCAGGGCTCGATCATGATGTTGACGACCATCAAGTCTATGCATGAGTGCACGATGACTCGGGTCGGCCATACCTTGACAACCAAGTGTCGGGTTCCACCACGTTGGTAGGAGATGGCACCCCAAAAACTGAGGTGTGTGTGGCTACATCGTCCTCGACGAGGAGAGAGCTGTGACCACACCCGTGCTTGTTGGAGACAAGCGCTGCGAGGGTTGGTTCCTTGATACCAGCGTCATGAACCACATGACTGTTACGGTCAACGTGTTCGCGGAGCTGGCCGCTCGATCACTAGGAAGGTGCGGTTCACGGACGGCTCGGTGGACGACATCCACAGGCATGGGACCATCATCTTCGCCAACAAATGGGGTGACCATAGGGCGTCCATGGATGTCTTCTTCATCAAGGCACTCAAGAGTAGCGTCGTGAGCATCGGCCAGCTCGACGAGAGGGGGTACGACATCACCATCCACCGCAAAGTGCTCTCCGTGCAAGACAAGCGCAGGCGGTTGCTCATCGAGGAAACCAAGGATCGAATCTCCTATACAAGTTCTTCATTCGCCCCGTGCATCTTATGTGCCTCGCCGTGGGCCATGTTTCCGACGCTAGGCGTTGGCATGCTTAGCTCGGACACCAGCACTTTGACAGACTGCAAGATGGCTCGTGGCGGCCTTGTGCATGGGCTGCCGCATATCATGCACATCAACGAGCTGTGTGATGCATGTCTTGTCGGGAAGCGCCGGCGTCTGCCTTTCCCAAGAAGGCAAGGTACCGGGCAAAGAAGCCCCTAGAATTGGTCCACGGAGAGCTTTGTGGCCGGATCACCCAGCAAAGCCAGGCGGGTGTCGCTACATCATGTTGCTCATTGATGACTACAACAGGTGCATGTGGACGATACTTCCTCGCCTCCAAGGACGAGGCGGAGCAAGCCATCGTAAAGCACCAAGCTGCTGCAGAGCTGGAGTACAACCACAAGCTGCGAGTGCTGCGTACGGTTTGTGGCGGCGAGTTCACATCGGCCAGCTTCTACAAACACTGCGATGACAAAGGGGTACAACGACATCTCACGGCCCTGTACTTCCGCAGCAGAACGACATCGTCGAGCGAAGGAAGCAGACGATGCTCAGGATGGCACGCCGCAGGTTCAAGGTAAAGTAGGTGCCAAGCACGTACTGGGAGGAGACCATGCTCACGTTTGTCTTCATCCTCAACCGCTCCTTCAGGAGGCTTGGTACGGGAGGGAGCCGGATGTCTGCTTCCTCTGCACTTTTGGATGCGTTGGGCACTCGACGCCCACAACTGAAGAAGCTTGATGACAGGAGCACTTCAATGGTGTTCATAGGCTAGGAGACAAGGTCCAATTAAGGCGTGCAATATGCATGACCCAGTCGTGAAGCATGTAAACGTCTTCCGGGATGTTGTCTTTGCTAGGACACATACTGGTGCTGGGAGGCACCGGGGGAGACTGCAGCAAGAAACTCCTTCACCATTGAGTTGAGTACCCGGTGTACTTCGGCTCCTGGGGAAGGAGTGTCCCGGGAAGGGCAATGTCAGGCAGAGTGATCCTGGGAACTGCAACCCCGGGAGTTGGGAGCCCGGGAAGTGTTTTATTGGGAACGCAGACCCCAAGAACATTGTCCCTGGGTACAACAACTCAAGGTGGATCCGGGGAAATTTGTGTCCCCAACGACAAGGTCGGACATGTTCGACGCCAACGACAACGTCGCCGCTCCAGATAGGTAGTGCCTTATCGGGGATCTTCTCGAGGAGACTGCGGGACAACAGTACCTTTCTGAGAACGAGGATGATGACGACGATGATGGCGTTCTGCATCTGATGGCCAACGAGGTGCCGACCTCGTTCGTGGAGGTCAAGCAAGAAGATTGTTGGCGCCGAGCAATGTTGGACGAGCTATTGTCAATCAACAACTCCACTTGGACATTCACCATGCTGCCTGCAGGGCATCGAGCTATCGGGCTCAACTGGGTGTTCAAGGTGAAGAAGGACGAGCACGGCGCCATTGTCAAGCATAAGGCACACCTCGTCGCAAAAGGTAACACA
The DNA here is from genome assembly GCF_018294505.1 of Triticum aestivum. Taxonomy (NCBI): domain Eukaryota; kingdom Viridiplantae; phylum Streptophyta; class Magnoliopsida; order Poales; family Poaceae; genus Triticum; species Triticum aestivum. Next base: position 578,982,253 of record NC_057794.1, read on the forward strand.
CATCGCGTAGGAGTGAACTTCGAGTAAGTCTTCGCACCTGTGGCAAGGCTCGAGTCTGTTCGGCTGATCCTTGCCATGTCGGCACATCGAGGCTGGGCCGTACCCCACTTGGACGTCAAGTTGGCATTCCTTAACGGTGATCTCGAGGAGGACGTCTACATCTCCCAGCCACCGGGCTTCATCGCCGAAGGACGCGAGCAGGGCGTGTAAATGCTACACAAGACCTTGTGCAGTCTCCGACAAGCCCCGAGGGCGTGGAACGCCAAGTTGGATGTGAGACTCGCATCACTTGGGTTCTCCCACAGCGCTTCTGAGCATGGCATGTACCCGCGTGGCACCGTGAACATGCTGCTCATTGTTGGCATCTACGTCGATGACATGGTCATCGCCAGGGCAGAGCCCGACGAGGTCCAATGCTTCAAGGGAGAGATGCAACGTCTCTTCAGCATGAGCGACCTCGGGTTGCTCCAATACTTCCTCGGGTTGGAGGTAAACTAGGAGCGTGGTTGCATGATGATCATGCAGGTGACCTACGCCGCCAAGATGCTGGAGCGAGCCAGCATGTCTGATGCCACACCATGCAAGCTCTGATGGAGGCACGACTCAAGCTTAGCAAGGAGAGCCCCGAAAAGCCGGTGGACGCAACGTTCTACCGCAGCATTATCGGGTGCCTCAGGTATCCTGTGCATACCCGATCGGACATTTCGTTCGCTGTCAATTTCCTGAGCAGGTTCATGGAAGCCCCGAGAAGCTATCATCTCGCTACCGTCAAATACTTGCTATGGTACATCTCAGGCACGATCATGCACGAATGCGTGTATCAACGTGGCGATGGCGAGAACCAGGTCGGCTACAGCAACTCCGACCATGTTGGTGACCTGGACTCTAGGAAGAGTACCTCTGGCATACTTTTCTTCCTCGGAAGCAGTCCGGTCAGCTGGCAATCAATGAGGCAGAAGGTTGTCGCAACTTCTTCATGCGAGGCAGAGTAATCGCGACAGCTACAAGGCATGTTAGGGAATCTGGTTGGCTCGCCTTCGCAGCGAGATGCTAAATCCAGACACTGCCCATGCGCTCATCTTCGTCCACAACAAGGAGCGCACTATCAAATCAATCCTTAGGAATTTTTCATAAGGATTCCATTCGTGTGAATCAAATGCCCTATGTAGGAAAAATCCAAATCCTCCAAATATTCTATCAATTCCATTGAATCAAACCACTCGTGAATCTAGAACCCTGACAAGCTGATCTCCAACAATTCCAGTTGTCTTTAACACTACTAGCTAATATGCCAATAGACTCAAGTCCCAGCCGGCATATAACACCACTTGAAACCATAGTGCACAACATTAGTGTTGCCTATTTTCCTGCAAAAAAAAGGTTTAGTGTTGCTATTTGATAGTGAATCTGGATTTTTATTTTTTGATATTGAGGAAAATTAGGTTCGGTCATGTAAGGCATAGAAAATAAATGCAATATTTGATTTTTATTTTTAAATGTTTAATTTAAAAAATATTACTTATTTGATAGGAAAATCTGTATTTTTTTATGTTGGTACTGAATAACTTATGGTAACTACTATTTGCAAAATAGAGATTTTACACTATTTTTAGAAGCTAATGTATTTCTGGATTATAGATCACAAAGGATGGGATAGAATTGACTCCTGACGAGATGGAGCTCTCCAAAGTTACCGTAGGCAGATGTGGTGGGATTCCTAAAGTTATTGCTACTATAGGCCAACTCTTCACCAAAGAGAATGCCGCTAGAAGGCACTGGTCTGTATTGGCCACAGATTTGTTGAAGGAGATAAATGATGACTTTATGCACAAGTTGGAGACCGATCAAGAATTTCACAGTTTAAGGGATCTATTCTCTTGGATGCGGTCCTACTTTGATGGTTGCTCAGATTCCCTCAAGCCATGTATTTTCTATCTGTCAATCTTCCCTCCAGAGCAGAAGCTAAGGCAGAGGCATTTGTTGAGGCGGTGGATTGCTGAGGGTTATTGCAGGGACACGTATAATGCTACTGCAGAGGAGAATGGGAAGAGATTGTTCATGGAACTCGTTAGTTTGAGCATAATCCAACGATGTCAGAAGACGATGAAGTGCCTATACCAAGTCAATGGTTTCTTTCATGAATACACCATTTCACGGCGAATGGAAGACAACCTTGTCTTTGCACTAAAGGGGAATTGCAGCCCGAACTCGCAACATGCAGGTCAACACCTCACCATAAGGGAGGACTGGGACAGGGACATCACAGTGTTTAAGACCATGGATTTCTCACTACGGTCCTTGACTGTGTTTGGGAAGTGGATCTCATTCTTCCTCTCCTCTGACATGAGTCTACTTCGGGTGTTAGATATGGCGGACACATCAGGTATACTAGATGCTGACCTTGAGCAGATCGTGAAGGTGCTACCTCGTCTTAAGTTTCTCTCTCTGCGAGGATGCAAAGAGATAAGCCATCTACCGGAATCATTCGGTGGCCTGAGGCAGCTGCAAACTTTGGATATCAGAGACACCTCAATTTCCATGCTACCATCGTGTGTCATCAAGCTACAGAAGTTGCAATACATTCGTGGTGGCACCATCATATCATCAGATGAAGGTGATGAATCTGTTGCAAGTGTACCAACAACAAACGTAGAACAAACATCATTGCCACCGGAGGGCAGTGATGACATGGTCACAACACTACCGGAAACAACAGAGGAGGTTCAGATATCAGCACCACCTGAAGGTAGTGATGACGTGGTCACAACACTACCGGAAACAACAGATGAGGTTCAGATATCAACACCACCTGAAGGTAGTGATGACGTGGTCACAACTCTGCCGGAAACTACAGAGGAGATTCAGACATCAGCACTACCAGAAACGAGAACAGAGGTTCAGACATCAACATCACCTGAGGGCAATGATGACATGGTCACAGCACTACCGGAAACAACAGATTTTCAGACATCAACACGGTTGTCATGGAGCTACCGGCCATGTAGTTTGGTGTCTAGCTGGTTATCCAAGTTGCGCAGACGCCGACTTGATAATGATGGTGTTGAGGTTCCTGCAGGGATTGGGAGCATGACAGCATTGCATACTATTGGTGTTGTGAATGTCAATATTCCTAATGGAAAGGCAATCCTAAAGGAGCTTCAGAACCTTACACAACTGCGCAAGCTCCGCGTTTCTGGCATAAACAGGCAGAACATACAAGAATTGTGTAATTTCATCTCCGGCCACAAGCATCTGGAGTCCTTGTCAGTGCGACTCGATAAGGATAAGGATAAGGAGGGGTCATTTGCTTGTTTCGGTGACATGATTTCCCAGCCACCCAAGACCCTAAAGAGCGTTAAGCTATACGGACATGTAAACAAACTGCCAATTTGGATCAAACAGCTTCATAATCTCAAGAAGTTTTATCTTGAGTTGACTATACTAGTGCCGGAGGACATGCACTTCTTTGGTGAATTGCCAGATATATATTGCTTACATCGCCTTTGTGTCAAGCCGATTCAAGATGGTGAACTCCATTTTAGCACCCTGGGAGATGTTATCTTTTGGAGATTACGGGTCCTAGAGATCAATTGCACCTCCAAGTTACTGGTAACTTTTGTAGAGCCGGTGATTTGGGAAACTGTGGTGCTGAAGATTCACTGCTCTGGTGGGGCGTCCTTGCAGATTTCTGGAGTAGAGCATCTACTTAGTCTCAAAGAACTGTGGCTAAAGGGTTCCTACAGCGACGAACTGAAACGAGAGTTACAAGAACAAGTTTCCAAGCATGAAAATAAACCTGTCTTGAAGCTAGTGCAGCGACACTCGCCCTAATAGGCTCTCTCTATTCGTGTGTTGTTATTTCTGTACTTGTAAGCTGTAACAAATCCTGTAGGAAGGAGTATGTTCTGCATTGGTATCGACTTTGCACTCATATATATGAACTTCTGACAAAAAAAATGTTCTTATGTTGTCTGTATTTGTTTGTGCTCTGGCACATGCCGATTCTAGAATTGGACCCTTACATTTGCTATATGTGATTATTTCATTGTCATTCCGTAACATATGTAGTGGAGTTTTTGAAATCTATATATGGTTTGTGAGCGGAAGACCAGAAAACTCGAAGCGGAGATAGATTTAGTTGGGTATCCATGCATTGTGTGGAGACGATCAGACTTGAAGAAACAAATGTCTGGTCAGATTGCCAGTTTATCTTGTGACTCACTTCTTACTTCGAGTGTTTTGCTCTAGTGAAATTGCTTGCTTGTGTTTATGTGATGGTAGGGGAGATCCTGAAGCGAGATTGACTCGATTTTATCATGGGACCGTGGCCTTCCTAGGTTGCTCATAGATTATCCTGATTGACTTATCATATGTTTTGGCCTTATGATTATTGCTCATGCTAATTCTCGGGCATGATCATCCGATGAACACGTCAAACAAAAGATAGAATTATTATTTGCAGATAGATACCCTGTGCTATTGATTCACAATTGATTCAGTAACCAAGTTCCATCTTCAGCATTTACATCAGAATGCAGCAAATACAACTTCAGCACGCCTCCATGAACGCCACACTGATATCATTATCTGATGAAATGACATATTTGAACCTCCAATAACAAAGTAAGCAGATCGGCGGCATGACAGCCAAGACCAGGCTTGATCAAAGCAGTTCAGCATCAGGAGCATTGGACCATTTATGCTGCAAACAGAACTTGATCAAAGTAAACAGATTGCCAGTTTATCTGGCTGGTGCTCCACTTCCTGTTTGGAATGTTCTGCTTCAGTGAACTTGCTTGCGTGTGTTTATGTGATGGTAGGGAGATCCTGGAGAGAGATTAGTTAACCTATTTTTGTTAATGGCACCATTGCATTGGCCTTTCTAGGTTGCTGGTAGATTAACCTGATTGATTTACCACATGTTTGTGGTCTACAGTACTGCTTACGGTAATTCGCGACAGTCGAGCAATGACCACAGCAAACAAAAACTAGAAATATTGCGTGTAGATAGATACTCTGTACTACTGATCCACTGACAAGTGCAATACATATGCACGATTGATGCAATAACAGGTTCCATGTTCAGAAGTCACACCAGAATCCAACAAATTGCCAGACAGATTATGCGGTACACGGAACTCTAGCAATGGATACAAAGGGGGCAAAGAAAACAGCGACTCGACTCGGTCTTCCTGGCAAAGCATCAAGCGAAGAGTCAAAAGCAGTTCAACATCAGAACCATTGGACCATTCATGTTGGAAACAGAAATAGTTCCCTGCCTTCACAGTGAAACCCCATTCTTCTCTTCGTTCTGACTAACAAGCGGTAGATCCGCACACCAAATAGGCAAACAGCTGATGAAAACCGGAGACACCACATGATATTCTGAATGTAAAGCCAACTACAGCCCACACAAATCATGCTATTGTGCAAGGGGAAAAAACAAATTACCGATAGGACTTTTAGCACCACAGTTTTACCTTGATCTGAGGAAGTGCTTGGCACACGAGATGGAGCAATACCGATACTCAGACCCATCAATTCGCGTGGCTTCCTAAAATCGGCTTAACAGGTAACATCACACTTGACGTTCAGAAGCCACACAGGTCTGTATTTTCTCATAAAATAAGTGCACATTGGCACAAGTTGATTTCAACAGAACTAACAAGTTAAATAGTATATTTAATTGTCACTAGATTCCAGGATAATACAAACTTAAACAAACTACAAACATGAGAAATAAACTTTTTTTAGGAGAAAGCATGAAATTGGTACGGATAATTCCTTTCAAAGGGATCAGCTAGATCCAAATCACGGACACAGAAATCCGTAAAACTGCCATGAAAATGATCCGTTGTAAAATGAAGCCGAGCACCTCCTGAGGCCTTCTTATCCAGTTGAAGCTTCTCACGTTGCCGTGTAAAAAACTCCTCTTTGAAATTACTATGATAAACCTGAAGAGTCATTAACTCTAGCACTCTCGCGTTTAGTAAAAAGAATGTGGCAAAGTCAACATCTGACTTGGTGCCCACATAATATCGCCAGTCAATTGTCTTCAGACGGATGTCAAGAGATCTTATTAGATTCTGGTGTTTACGGCGCCACAAATTCTTTTTCCCTGGCTTAATTGACTAACAAAACATAACCAAATGAAAAACGCCCAGTTCAGAACAATAAGCAGATCACATGAGAAATGAACACTATGAACCATTAAGGAAGAATTGTTACGTCAATGTACAGCCTTTCCAAGCAAGGAAAGCATCTCATCAAGTCAATAACAACATCCAAACTAAGAGCAATCATACGAACAGATAAAATCTTGACAGTGCGCACCGTCTCCGTCAAGCTATGAACACGCAATCCCTTCATGAAGCATGGAAGATGACATTATAAACCATCTATAAGTGCAGAAATTACATAATTCATCACCATAAGTGCAGAAATTGATCGAGAAGGAAAGTGGTACCTGAATAACTGTCGAGTATAGCGTGAGTGTGGTACTAAAATCATGTTGACTAAAATCAGATAAATGGGAAGATAGGCAGCCTAGGGTCTCCAATTTAGGTGCGGAGATTACCGATATATGCCGGGATTCAGCTGAGCCAAATAGGAGCAACTTTTCAAGACAAGGGGCATTCTCGATGATGACTTCCTCTAATCTGAGGTCTTCCCAATAAACTTCCACACCTATGCCTCTAAGGCTGATGGAGTTGATTCGGACACAACGGAAGCCAGAGCCGCGGCGAATCAGCAAGCACTCTAGAGCGGGGCAACCATCAATCATGGTTTGTAGTGAGGATTAGGATATGGTGACATTTTCAAGCCCGAGCTTGTTAAGCTTAGGGAAGAAAAGCGCTTGGGCCATGCTGTCAGGGATGTGGCACTCTCCTATGGTGGCGACGCCGAGGGTGTCGGAGAAGCGGAAGGCCGCTGCAGTACTACCGGTTGATACGGGAAGGTGTGTTTGGAGCTGCAGAGCTCAAGCTCGTGGAGGTTGTCGAGGGCAGGGGATCGAAGCCAGGCGTCGGCTCGGTCGCGGTGGAGGTGGTAGACGGTGACGCAGAAGCGGCGGCCGGGGCCGGGGTGGGTGGCGAGGATGCGCGACACGACGGAATCGAGCTGGTATTTCTTGTCGCAGAGCTCGTGATGGTCGAGGTTGAGCGGAGCGGAGCGCCAGAGGTGGCGCCACCGGGAGGAGAGGATCTGCGTGCGCGCGCCTTCCCTTGTGGGGAGGAGCGAGACGATGTCCCCGAGGACGCCGTCGGGGAGGCCGCTGATGCGGTCGCCGGCCCCGCCCCCTTCCGCTGCTTCCAGCGGCGGATCCGCCGTAGCTTCCGGGCCGCGCCCTTCTGCCGCCGACTTCCTCTTCTTCGAGCACGGGCCGCCCGCCTCCGAGCGTCGCCGGAGGGGCCGTTTGGAGGGCGAGGGAGGGAAAACGGAATGGGTATGGCAGCCCAGTAGAGCCCGGCCCATCCAAGAGTACAAGCGGGACCCGCACGTCAGTCACACGCACAAGTCCTCCCGAGTCCACCACCTCCTTCCCCTTCCCCCGATCTTATCCTCGGCGAAGCTGCTGCTCTAATGGCGGATCCGCCGTCGTCGTCCCCGGCCGACGAGGCGCGGGATCCAGGTCCGGCTCGCAC
>NC_057794.1:578990000-579008366 GCF_018294505.1 Triticum aestivum
CCCCTCTCCCTCTCCATCTCTGTCTCGCTTGGTTCCGCCGCCGGTTGCTGCTGAGTGCTGGCATGCCGCCGCAGCTAGAATTCGCACTGGCTGCTTGGTCAGCTCAGAAGCTGCTCATGGTAGTACTAATTCGTCCATTGATCCTCCGAGTTCTCGTTGCTGCGGCGAGCCGGCGACAGACCAGTGACGGGGCTACTATGGTAGTGTTAGGTTGGTACGATCGATCTGTGGCGACAGAGCAGGGGGCGCCATGGCTCTGGCTATCGGCTTCTGCTGGTCTGGTTGCCCATGCATCCACCTGATTAGTCTAATCGTTTTGAACTATTCAGTATTGTTCAGAACAATTCATGATTTCGTTCAGACATCCCTGTTCAAACTGGCGCGCAGACTAACTTAGGTTAGCATTCATTCTTGTGCGTAGATACCCTCGTAATATTCCGAGTGACCGTCGTACACTGTGTGTGCTGCCACATTACCGTATACATTTTTGCCTCTGCCGGTGTTTCATCATGATCGGCGGAGAAATCAAGCTGAGTATTGAAACTAAGTTTGCCCTCACTTTAGGTAGCTCAGAAGCTGCTGCTCATGGGAGTACTACTTCGCAAGACACGAAAGAGCAGGAGGAGATGAAAGGAGAAGCGGCTGTTGTGACCTCTGAACCGGTGAGGGAGGAACTGGTCCAGAGTGCCATTAGTTTTCTGAGTCACCCCAAAGTCGTGGCATCTTCCGATGTCCAGAGGCGTTCCTTCCTGGAAAATAAAGGGCTCACCGTGGACGAAATTGAAGAAGCATTTCGTCGTTTACTTGTAAGTTTTTTTTCTTTCACCATCTACTTGTCCCTGGTTATTCTCAACTTGCTGTTTTCATTAACGTCACTTTTGTAATTTGCAGAGCCCACCTTCAAACTCTACAAACTCAAATATGTGTGAATCTCAAGGTATGTGAGAACAGTCAGTTTACTAGTGATTCTAAGGCCTCCGGGTTTAGTTCTAATTTGATGTCACCGTGGATCCTGTCAAGATTATTGATAGCTTTTCGGTTTGTTTTTCTGTATAAGTAAATGGGGGTTCCATATCAACTTCCCCTTTCAGTTGTATCTTCAGTTCAGCACTGCTCTAAATGGCTTCATCAAAAGTTCAAAACATTCTTTTTTCTGACATTCCTACTTTAATTTTGTAGGAAGTCCTGATCCTGAAACTGTAACCCCTGTGGTGCCCCGGCACCCAAAATCATATATGGAGGTTCGCTATCTTGAGCGTCCTAGACCATCCGATCCAACTTATACCCAACGCTCCATCTGTTAGCAAACCCCGTGCATCATTTGCTGGATTGAAGCCTCAATTGGCTGGTTCCTCATAACTGCTACGTGCGCATGCATGGCCTGGTGGTCGTTCCTTTTTTTACGGGATGGGCCCGGTGGTACTTCTTTCAAAAAAATTGTATGCTTCCTACTTATAGGCTCCGTACAATTAGTTTGCTTCCAAGATTGATGCATCATTTCATTTCATCTAAAAAAAGGATTGATGCATCATGTTGTCCACCTGATTTATTTCTTTATTTTAGGTATTCTATTTTGAGCCAACCATATTTGCTTCCATCAACTTAATAATATGCGTCATGAGCGTACAACCAAATTTGTTTCGATTTAATGAAAAATGTGTGATTATAAATGTTTATTTTGCTTCCAACCGAGCACCAATTTATTTCTATCGACTCATCGATTTGTTTCCGCTGCAACTCATAATATATTTGCTTCCACTCAAAAATAAATTGGTTTCCACTGTAGCTATACATTGTTTCCACAAAAAACAAAAGTTTGCTTCCAAAGAAAAGGGAATCTCTGCTTCCATGAAACCAAAGTATAAATACAATCACAACACATTACAACAAAATATGATACAATATTCAGGCCTAATATATCTGCCGGGAATCCCTGGATATTGTCTTGGGCTGCACCATGAAACTTGCTTCGATCTACATTTTGTGGATGTTAGGGCATGTACAATGGTTGATAAGACAGTCTTATCTTAAATCTTGCATGTAATTTAGAGATGACAAAAAGCAATGTCTACAATGGTTCATCTCTTAGCCTTATCTTCAATAACTAGTCATTCCTAAAATATAGTGAGACAAATTATGCTAAGAGATTATCTCTTGTCTTCTCTTAAATAAGAGAAGGCAATCCTTTTCTTATGAGTTCTTTCTCCTCCACCTCATCATTCATCCTAGGTGGCACTCCTAAGATAGCACCATTGTACATGCCTTTATAGAAACTTGCTTCCATCTCGGAAGTGTGGATATTATACAAATATTTTGCTTCCACGGTGAAACTTGCTTCCATCTACAGTGAATTCGCCTCCATGGCAAACAAACTTATTGTGATTTTACAGATTTTACTAAAAGAAATTTGTACTTATGTGATGGTATGCTTACTTTAGAAACATCAAACTGTCGCTTCCATCGACTAGATAATTCTCTTTAACCAAATAAGACATTCCTTTAGGAATGAACCATAATCATGAGTATACATGCTTCAAAATACATGAATGTGTTTCCTGTTTGCTTAAAAATGCACAAAATTATTCATCCATAATTCCATGGACGTACTACATGCTCAAACAATCTGGTAACTCCTGCTAGCTTGCTACTTGCTACTTGCTACAGTGAATTCGGCTCCATGGCAAACAAACTTATTGTGATTTTACAGATTTTACTAAAAGAATTTGTACTTATGTGATGGTATGCTTACTTTTACGGAACATTAACGCCCACACGTGTGGGCGTTTGCATCTCACCCACACGCGTGGATCTGGGTCCGTTTGTGGGTGCACGAATCTTGGCGTGTTTGTGGTGCCACGTAGGACTAGGCTGGTGTGTGGGCATTCATCGGGTCGCCCACACGTCCGTTTCACCACACGGAGGGGCCGGTGTGGGCGTTTAGCAGTTAGCCTACACGTCAGTTTTCACTCACGCACAGGGGCTGATGTGTGGGCGTTTATCAGTTCGTCCACACGCCCGTCTCCTATCCTTCACCCAAAGCTGTCACTTGCCATGTGTTTTGCAGGGTACATGACAACTGCCCTAGTGTGCTTGTAAGCAGATGACAACTCTCTCTTTTACCCGCCCATGTTAGTTTGCTATGTGTTCTATAGGGTACATGGCAAGTGCCCTAGTGTGGTTGTAAGTAGATGGCAACTCTCTCTTTATCCCGAACATGTTATTTTCCTATGTCTTTTTGTAGCGCTACATGGCAACTGCCTAGTATTAGTAGGTGGCAACTCCTAAAGTTTTCAAATCATGGCAACTATAGTAAATCAGACCATACATGGCAACTGTCTAGTGTTAGTAGGTGGCAACTCCTAAAGTTTTCAAATCATGGCAACAGTAGTAACCAGACCATACATGGCAACAGCTGCATTTGTCCTAAAAATGGCATCTGACACTTGACCTGAGATGGCAATTGCAGTTGAGCAACCATGGCAAATGTAGTTGTCAGACATTGCAATTGTAGTACAACAACATGGCAACTGCAGTACAACAACATGGCAACTACAATTAAACGGACATTAAAGAGGGTCCGGACCATGGCAACTGCGGGGATGCGTGGTGACTGTCACGCGGGGCGTGCGGGGCCGTGAGGTAGGTGGCTGAGAGAGGTCATGTGGGCGTTATCTATTTTGCCCACACGTAGGCGTGTGAGAGGGACCACGAGGAAAAAAAGAGACATGTGGGCATTACTTATTTTGCCCACACGTAGGCGTGTGGGCTGATCTTCTTAGACACCACACAAAACGTGTGGGCAGACCCCTTAACGCCCACACGTGTGGCAGTTATCGTCGTCCTACTTTTAAAAACATTAAAATGTCGCTTCCATCGACTAGATAATTCTCTTTAACCAAATAAGACATTCCTTTAGGAATGAACCATAATCATGAGTATACATGCTTCAAAGACATGAATGTGTTTCCTGTTTGCTTAAAAATGCACAAAATTATTCATCCATAATGCTGGTGCCTCTGCCAGCAGCCGGTGTCGACAAACCTCCCCCCAACGTCGCCACCTCGCCGCCACCGCCCATTTGCCGGTGCCTCTGCTAGCAGCCGGTGCCGACAGACCTCCCCCCAACGTCGTCACCTTGCCGTCGGGGCATCAAAACTTCTCACCCCCACCTCCCGATGCCGCCACGAGCAGGAAGCCACCTCGCCGCCCCGGCCAGCTCCTTCGTCCTGACGTCGGCACACTCGTCGGCCACCGGCACGCCAGCCACCTGGTCCAAGGGAGGCACACGTCTCTTCGCCGGCCAACTCCTTCGTCGACGCCCGCAAGCTGTTTGACAGTTTGCCAAGGTACAAACTAGACTCCGCTGATGAGATCTTTTTCCACAGTTTCCTTTTGCGACTCCGACGATTCCTCGTCCAATGATGAGGAGGAGATCTTGGCTGCTGCGTTGGTCCATCACCACCTTAGTAGCCAGCGGCCGTTGTTCCGTGGCTCGATCCCGGGGCACCTTCCGGCCGTTGGTTACCAATTTGTCCAGTGATCTTCCGAGATTTCATTGCTGAGTAGAGTTACCCTGGATAGTGAGTGTTAGGTTCACCTGATTGATCTTTGGTCACAGAGGAGGGCACCAGGGCAATAGGCTGTCTCTCGTCGTCTGCTGCTCTGGTTGCCGATACTTTCACGGTTTCACCTGATTAGCCTAATTTTTTTGAACTATGAGTATTGCTTGGAGTATCTAAGACATCCTGTTAGAACCATTTGTTTCAACTGTCGCGCAGTGGACTGCATGATAATAGACTAATTTAAGTTAACACTCCTGTGCATTAATAATATCCTCATAATATACTGAATGAGTGTCGCACGCTGGGCTGCCCCATTATCCGATATAATTTTGCCTCTGACGGTGTTTCTTGATGCTCGGCGAAAAAATCAGACTGAGCATTGAACTTAATTTCACCTTCACTTTAGGTTGCTCAGAAGCTACTAATGGTGCTCCGCAAGGTGCAAAGGAGCAGGAAGGCATAAGAGGGGAAGCGACTGTCCCGACCTCTGAACCTGCAAGGGAGGAGCTGGTTCAGAGCGCCGTTACTTTTCTGAGACACCCGAAAGTTGTGGCCTCTTCTGATGTCCAGAGGCGTTCCTTCCTGGAAAATAAAGGGCTCACCATGGACGAAATCAAACAAATTCGACGTTTACTCGTTGAGTTCCGCTTCGGTACAACCCCGCTACACAAGACGTATAAGGGTAGTATCGTCTTCCGAGAGGAACGTATACCCACCTCCGTATGGTCTCCTACCGGACATACACATACTTTATTTTGAGAATTGTACACATACTCGTTTACAACAGCTGATCGCCTTCCCCTCTGGTGTGGGCCGGCCCATTTTACACTTTTTTGTGCATACTTTTTTTTTGCTAGGCCCAACATGTTGCATGGACGCGAAAGTCTTCTACCCTCTAGGTTAGGGTTTATCGCCTCTGGCGGCGTTACCGCCGCCTAGAGCTTTTTCTCCGGCGGATCGCCGTGCGCCTCTCTTCGCATCTTGGATCGCGAGTGGGAAGCATGGCGACAGGAGCAGGATCGTCCTCGGAGGGTTGGTCAGGGAAGAACTTGGAGGAGATGCTGCAACACTTGGACATCAAAGACGGCGAACTAGACGACGTGATCGTGGGGGTGGAGGAATCTAAGAAGTATGCAACAGATGCGAGATGGTTGGCGATCGCGAAGGTAAACACGACCCGGATCTTCAGCGCATCCGCTATGTTTGAGACCATGAAATCGATCTGGAGTCTAGCACATGTGCCGCAGTACAGGGAGGCAGGGGAAAACCTATTTATTTTTCAGATGTTTTGCCTGGGAGATTGGAAGAAAGTTGTCCATGGAGGTCAGTGGCTGTTTAGGGGGATGGGGATGCTGATTGAAGATTATGATGGTAAGCAAGATCCGGAATCTGTCAATTTTGATGGCCTGTTTGTCTGGGCACAAATACACAATATACCGGAGCTCTACCGGAAACTTGAAGTTGTTGATCAGCTAGCTAGACGTATTGGACGGGTGAAGGAAACACAACTATCTCCAAGGCTTTTCTATGAAGGTAACTACGTCCGAATCCGGGCTAGGGTTCTGGTGGATAAACCGCTCACGAGGGTTATTCCGTTGAACGTGGTGGGTGAGGGCAGGAAACTCCTCCCTGTCAAGTACGAGAAGATACTGTACTTCTGTCAAATTTATGGACTCATGGGTCATAATCATGAGGAGTGTGGAGATGGAGTTTGGGAGGCCAAGGACAAGCAATGGGGAAGCTGGATGCTGGCACAGAGACGGGAGATAGTACAGGAGCAGCAAGGAGGAGGCCGAGCCTCGCGGGGTGGTCGCTTTGGAGGTCGTGGAAGAGGAAGATCAGGAAGGGGTGCACCACGGCCTCGGCAAACTTCACCTGCTCGTAAACGCTCGTCTCAGGAGGCTGGGCTGGATTCGGGAGCAGAAGATGGAGAGGAAGATGATGTGACTAGTCCGCTGAAATCGTCTGCTACAAAGGGGAAGGATCATGAAGGAGGACAGGGGGCTCGCAGAAATCTGAGTTTCGCATCGGTTGGAAACAATCCGGATGAACACCAGCAGAAACAGGGCGTGACTGGGAGCTCTGACACCGGCCGTGGGGTAGTTCCGGGCCTAGACCTGGCACTTACGGCAGTACCCCCACCACCTCCAACATATGTGTCCCCCCGAGATGCCAAGAAAGCGAAGAAATCAGCATCACCATTGAAGCAAAACTCAGACAAGACGGCGTTATTGGCGGGCTCCGACTCGGGGCGCCACCAGGCCCAATGAAAATTTTAAGCTGGAACTGTCGTGGGATAGGCGATCCCACGACAGTTCGTGAGTTATGTGATCTCGTGGAGATCAGTTCGCCATCTATCTTGTGTTTAGTTGAAACCCAATTACAGAAGAGTCGTGTTGAAGGTTTGCGTACGTCGTTAGGGTATGATTTCAGCTTTGGTGTCGGTAGTAGTGGTCGTAGTGGTGGTCTTTGTATTTTTTGGAAAAACACTTTGGATGTTTCAATAAAGAATTTTTCGGAGTATCGCGTGGATGCCTGGGTCACTGAACCGGGCAAGGAGCAATGGAGATTGACATGTTTCTATGGTGAAGCTACCAGGAGCCTTCGGTATAAAACGTGGGACACCATGAAGCGTTTGAGGGGAGAGAGCACACTCCCATGGATGTGTATTGGGGACTTTAATGAGATATTGAGGCCCGAAGAGCAGCATGGACCAAATGAGCGCGACAGCTCGCAGATTGATGCGTTCAGAAAAGCCATCAATATTTGCGGCTTAGCTGACCTGGGGTATCAGGGCTTGGACTGGACGTGGGAGAAGAAGGTTGCTGGAGGGAGCTACTGCCGCGTTCGCTTGGATAGAGCTCTGGCTTCATCGTGTTGGTCTGCCTTGTTTCCCTTCGCCTATGTTGAGCACCTTACAGCTGCAAAATCGGATCATAGTCCAATTCTTCTGGAGACTGAGTTGATTGACACAAGTATTCGGGCAAAACAAAAACAGTTCCGCTATGAATGCATGTGGGAAAGAGACCCAAGCTTTGGAGAAGTGTTACTCGATGCCTGGACTAATGCGGGGCGGGCTCAAAGTGTTTCTGCGCTCTCTCATAAGCTGACTGCGGTGGCCGGGAAACTACAGAGTTGGGGCCGGGCATCTTTTGGCGCGGTGCGATCCGAACTGCGTCACCTCCGCACACAACTGGAGGAGCTGCGCTCGCTACCCAGCCGCGTGGGGCCATCGGCTGAGGAAGATCGGGTCGAAGCCCGTATGGTCGAGCTTTGTCTACGGGAGGAAATCATGTGGCGTCAGAGGGCGCGTATTCAGTGGCTAGCGGAAGGAGACAGTAACACGAAATTTTTTCATCGTAAAGCTAGCGCCCGGAAGGCAAAGAACCGGATAGTGGAGTTGCAGCAACCTGATGGAACCATGTGTAAGGAGGAGCAGGAGATGGCTGGTATAGCTACTTCTTTTTACAGTAATCTCTACGCCTCTGAATGTACGGTGGGCATTGAGGAGGTCCTCTCCCATATACCTACCAGGGTAGATGCACCCATGAACATATCTCTGGACGCACAGTACAGTAAGACCGAGGTGAAAGCGGCCTTGTTCCAGATGTTTCCGACAAAGGTCCCAGGGCCAGACGGTTTCCCGGCACATTTCTTTTAGAGGCATTGGGAGCTCTGTGGTGATGAGGTTACTGAGATGATGCTTCGAGTTCTTAATGGAGAAGATTCTCCACAGGAGATAAACAAGACGTTCATTGTTTTAATTCCCAAGATTGCTAGCCCAAAAAATTTAGCACAGTTTCGACCGATAAGCCTCTGCAATGTGATCTTTAAGATTGCATCAAAGGTGTTGGCTAATCGGCTCAAGCTTATTCTCCCCGATATCATCTCCGAGGAACAGTCAGCATTTGTTCCAGGGCGTCTCATTACTGACAATTTCATATCTGCCTATGAGTGTCTGCACTATATGAAATCTAGGAAGCTCAAGAGTAACAGGTTCTGTGCTTTGAAGCTTGATATGATGAAAGCCTACGATCGGCTCGAGTGGAATTATCTGGAGAAGGTTATGCTCAAGTTGGGGATCAGCCCACAGTTTACACAAACAGTAATGAGGTGTGTATCATCGGTTTCCTTCTCTGTTATCTTTAATGGTGGTAAGCAAGAGGAGTTCAGGCCCTCTCGTGGACTCAGGCAGGGTGATCCCATATCGCCATATCTCTTCCTATTGGCCGCCGAAGGCCTCTCTTGCTTACTGAAATCCACAACGCCAGGTGAGAGCATCAATGGTATAAAAGTGGCACCGGGAGCCCCTCAGGTAAACCACCTCCTTTTTGCAGATGATAGCCCGCTATTCTTTGATGCCACATCTGATATGGCCAACAGAGTTGAGAGTCTCTTGCAAAGGTATTGCCTAGCTTCCGGACAGCGCATCAATAAGGAGAAGTCCTCGATATTCTTTAGTAAAGGTTGTTCGGAAGGAGTGAGGCAGGAAATCAAACAAATCCTCTCAGTCCAGAATGAGAAATTGTCTGAAAAATACCTTGGCCTCCCGGCGGATGTTGGCAGATCAAAGGAAGGGTCCTTTAAGTATCTTAAAGATAGGATATGGAAGCAAGTGCAGGGCTGGATGGAGAAGGCACTTTTGTGGGAGGGAAAGAGGTGCTTATCAAGTCAGTTGCCCAAGCAATCCCGACGTACTCAATGGCGTGTTTCAAGTTACCACGAGGCCTGTGTCAACACATCAATGGCCTCTTGAGGAAATTCTGGTGGGGATCCAAAAAGGGCGAGAGGAAGACCGTGTGGGTTTCTTGGGATGTGATGACACAACCAAAGTTTATGGGAGGTATGGGGTTTCGTGATATCGAGCTTTTTAACCTTGCTTTGCTAGCCAGACAAGCCTGGCGGCTACTCCAGGAACCAAACTCTCTCAGTGCACGCATCCTCAAGGCTGTGTACTACCCTTCGGCTTCAATCCTTGAAGCTGAGCTGGGGAAGAATCCGTCACAGGTCTGGCGCTCTTTGGTTGAAGGCAGAGACACGCTCAAGCTCGGGCTGATTAAGCGGATTGGATCCGGCGAGGACACTAATATTTGGGCTGATAACTGGATACCACGTGATTTTAAGCTGCGCCCGGTGTGCCCAAAAACTTTGAATCCCCCGCAGCTTGTCTCGGGTCTCATTAACCCTGTCACTTTTGCATGGGATATGGAGGCTCTGGATGAATATTTGTACCCAATGGACAAGGAGGCAATTCTTAATATCCCGCTTAGTTCTCGAGTTCGCCATGATTTCTGGTCATGGCACTATGAACGAAGGGGTGTCTTCACAGTGCGTTCGGCTTACAAGCTTCTGTCCGCCACCAAGCAGCAACGCACGGACTGGCTCGAGCACAATGATGGACACTCGCGGATTGAAGCAGATCGAGGATCCTGGGCGAAACTCTGGGGAGCGGCGGTCCCTTCGAAAGTTCGCGTCTTTGCTTGGAGATTGGCCAAATGCTCCATTCCCATAGGAGAAGTTCGAAAGCATAGAAGTATGGCCGATTCGGTGGAGTGCTCGCTTTGTCACGCAGCGGTGGATACGTGGCGCCATTCTCTCTTTGACTGCCGCATGGCATGTTGTGTTTGGGCTCTTGCTGATGAGGACCTCACAGATACAGTCATCTCCAACAGAAGGAAGATCCGAAGCTCTGGATGCTATGACTGGTAGATACCTTAAACACCGATGATCTGGCTCGTGTCCTTGTTACTATGTGGGCCATCTGGTGGGCACGGCGCCGAGCCATACATGATGACCAGTTTCAGAGCCCTTTATCCACCCATATCTTCGTAAACAAGTTCTTGGTAGAGTTGGAGATGTTACCAAAAAAGAGTGCACGCCAAAAGGAGCGGAATGCAAATCCTAGGGACCTGCATGTGAATGTCAGGGACGTGCATGTAAATACAAGAGTGCGGGCCGAGCCGGCGGCACGGATCGGGTGGCTCCCGCCCGAGAGCCATGATTTCAAAATCAATGTCGACGGGGGCTTCTCCAAGATAAGAGACCGGGCTGCCTCAGCTGCTGTCTGTAGGGACAAGGGGGGCAATTACATTGGAGCCTCAGCGATCATCTACGACGTCCGCCTCGATCCGACAATCCTTGAAGCCGAAGCATGCAATGAAGCTCTCTCACTTGCTGCCGATCTTCAGCTCCGGTCTGTTTGTGTAGCAACTGATTGCCTCGAGGTTGTAACGAATTTACTGGAGGAAGTTCCATGCAGATACTATCCTATCTTACAGGACATAAAACATCAGAGTAGACTTTTTAGCGACCTTAGTTTTATTCATGAAAATAGAAAGTACAATGGGCGCCATGTGTGGCTTAGTATTATGCGCGATATCATCTGTATCCCATTCTGTTTGAACGTTCAATAAAGGGTGCGGATTGCTCAAAAAAGAAAGTTTTGCTATAGTTCAAAAAATGTACACACATGGTATTCGAACACACAACCTCAAGGTTGACAACCACTCGTGCTAACCAACTGGGAGGCGTACGTTTCAGTATAACATGCACTTATCTACTTCCTTACTTCTTGTCCGCTGGTCGGTTTTTTATTTTACTTTGTTTGTTTTTCGGTTCTAGTTTCTTTTTTCCTTTTTTCTGTTTTAGTCAAATTCGTGAATTCACAAATCAGTGCACTATTTTCATTTTCATTTTTCTTTTCAAATCTCTGCGAACTTTTTTATAACAAATTTAGTAAAGTTTTTCAAAATCTCTTTTTTTTAAATTCACGAGCTTTTTCAAATTCGATGACCATTATTTCACAATCGATGAACCTTTTTTCAAACTCAATGAACTTTTTTCAAATTTGTGATTTTTTTTCAAATTGGTGAACTTCTTTTTTAAAAAATTGATGAACTTTTCTGACTTCTATGAACTTGTTTTCAGTATCGATGAACTTTTTTCCAAATCTATGACCTTTTCTTCGTTTTTAGTGAACTTTTTTGATTTCTTGCGACCTTACCTTATTTCCTGATTTTTTTTTCAACAGTACTAAAAAACCAGAGGGTTTTCCCTACCAGACCAACAGAAACTCGTGTGTGCCGTTTTTGACAAGTTTTCTAATTTTTTGGAGTTTTCTTGAGAAAAGGTCGATAAATGACCGAACGCGTCGCAATGTGCAAACGGATTCCAAATTCGATTGAACCAGGCATAGATGCCTTCCATGGGCATGCACCCTTGGCGAAAAAGGTTGGGGTCATTCCTCACATGTCCAAAAAAAAGCATGTTAGACAGAGGGTATTCGGGTAGGCCAAAAGGATCTGTTTGTGAACACCTAGTTTTTGACATCCATCAAATGGTCCTAATTTTTTCCATCACCCGGTATCACCAATTCATGCCGTCATGCCAAGTTGTTTTCGTTTTGCACAAGTTTTGTATTTTTTGGAGTTGTCTCGGTGAAAAAAGGTTGATAAATGGCCGGACGTGTCGCAACATGCAAACGTGTCCGAATTCATTCAAACCAGGCATGAACGAATACCATCGGCACACACGCTTGATGGAAAAATTTGGGGTCACTCCAACAAAATCCCATGTTAGACAGAGGGTGTTCGGGAGGTCAAGGGTCCGTTTGTGAACACCTGGTCTTTTACATCCGTCAAATGGCCCCAATTTTTTCCCATCACCTTGTATCATCAATTCATGCTACCATGCAAAGTCATTTTTATTTTGACAAGTTTTGTATTTTTCTGGAGTTTTCTCGGTGAAAAAAAGGCCGGTAAATGGCCAGATGTGTCGCAACATGCAAACGGTGTCCAAATTCATTTAAACCAGGCATGGACGCCTACTATGGGCACGCAGCCTTGGTGACAAAATTTACGATCATTTCTCATATGTACAACAAAAATCCATATGTTAGACAGAGGGTATTCGGGTAGGCCAGAAGGGTCCGTTTGTGAACACCTGGTATTTTACATCCGTCAAATGGCCTTAATTTATTTGCATCACCAATTCATGTCATCATGCCAGTTTGTTTTTGTTTTCGACAAATTTAGTATTTTCTGAAAAAAATTCGGTGAAAAAAGGTCAATAAATGACTGGACGTTTTGCAACGTGCAAGTTGCCCGAATTCATTCAAACTAGACATGGGTACCTACCATGCACACACACCCTTGGTGGCAAAAGTTGGGATCATTCCTCGCATGTACAAAAAAACATGTTAGACACAGAGTGTTCGGGTCTATTTGAAAACACTTTCTTTTTCGACGTCTTCAAATGCACTATTTTTTTCCATCACCTTGTATCGCCATTTCAAGCCACCATGCCAACTGGTACTCTCATAGGACAAGTTTTTGATATTTTTGAATTATTTCAGTCAATAACAGCCTATATAATGCCCACACGTGCGCGTAAGTCGTTCGAATCAGCCATGGATGCCTATTGTCCATGCCAGGCTCAAAAAAATTGTCCATGCTAGGCTACTGTAAAAAATTAGGGTCATTTGTCCATAGTGCAAAAAAAAACACCAGTTAAGAGTAGGGTGCCGGAGTAGCCCAGACGGCTGCATCCGTAAACACGTAGTTTTCTTAAATTTGATGTTTCTGTTATTTCAAATATGAAATTTCCATAATTACGAATTAACATGATCATATTTTGATGTTATAAAAATTTATTTTAAATTTATCAACAATTTTGGAATTTCAAATTATTTATGAAAAAATTAAAATATTAATAATTTTATAAAAATTGCTAATAAATTCACAACAGTTGCTGGAAATTGTGAACGAAAAAATAACTAAACTCAAGAAAGAAAAAAACAGATTAAAAAATGCGGCAGCCATGGCCCGACACACCGTCAGGTGCCTTTTGGGCCGACCCAACCATGCCACATCGTTGTGTAGAAGAGGAAGAAAAATGGAATTTAGACACAAGAGGTAAGCTGTCCCGCTTTGTTACTACTGTGACTGTTAATGGTATTTCTACGTAACACGCGGATAAGTAGCCGAAGCTCATTTAAAAAATGACCATCATGCCCTTTATTATGAAAGGGTATGGATCAAACTGTCATAATAAATTCACAACATATATGGAGGTTCTCTATCTTGAGCATCCTTTTTTTTTCTGTCACGAACTCATGCTAGGATATTAGCAATTTAGTTCAGTCTGAATATTTTGATATTGAACCAGAAGTTGTCTCTAAACTGTCATATTGGACTTAACACTTGACAGGTCATGGAAATGATACAGAGGGGAGAGCGGCCAGATGATATCCAGGTATTCTAAATTTCTATTTGTCTCTTAGTATTATTGCTGCAACAAGAGGACTCTGTAACGCTATTGTTTTGTGATATAGGATATTAATGATGAGCCACCAAACCCTGATCAGCCAATCTCGAAACCCAGTATGGCACCCAAGCCCAAGGTTTGCACTTGAAACTACTGGCTAATAAATGTTTCACAATATGCATTTGCCTTTTCTTTAGTCTCGCCGTCTTGGAGACAACGATGATGAATATAGAGTTTTACTTAGTATGTTCATGATGCCATCAGGCTTGCTCGAGAACTATGGTTGGCTCACATTTCTGTTGCTGTTGAAGAGCCATGGGACAAGCAAGTCAAACAAAGTTCCGGGCGGGATCTGAAAGCTCACCCAAGCAACTCCAGCGAATCGACGTCGGGGGTTCGAATTGATAGCGCCAGCCAGGCCACGGGATGCTGACGACAGAGCCTGCTATGGGCTCTGAAGCTCCTGTGGATGATGATGCCACCTCGCCGAAGCAGTAACTGCAGAAACACATACACGATGGCTGGATCAGGACAAGATGTGAAGTGGAGGAGAAGATTCGGATCTCAAGACCAGAGGCCTTTTTTCTAGAATGAGAGTTGCATTCTTTGCAGCATAAAGGTTTATGTAGGAAATGCAAGGTAAAACTACTGCTCCAACATTACCACAGGTTCATTTCATTTTCCAAACAGGCACTCTTCTTGCTTGGAATCATTGATCGGTGAATATATGCTCTGTAGTAGTTTGTATCATCGGTTCACCAACAAGTATAATGTTCCATCTCCAGCATTTATATCAGCAGAAAGCAAATTGCCAAGCAAATTATACTCTCACAACAGATGGAAGAGAGCAAGAAAGCGGCGACTTTATAAGCAGATTATACTCGATCTTCACTTCCTGACAGAGAATCAAACTCTTTCATCAGCAGGCCAAATAGAAGTTTGATCTTGAGTTGACAATATACTATTGCAAGAGGACATGCACTCCCTTCGCGAATGGCCAAATAGAAGGTGCTTACATCGCCTTTGTGTGAAGCCGATTCAAGATGGTGAACCCCATTTTAGCACCCTGGGAGATGCTAACTTTTGGAGATTACAGGTCCTAGAGATCGATCGCGCCTCCAAGTTACAGGTAACTTCTGCAAGTAATGTTTGTATGAGAGTTGAGGTGCTGAAGATTCACTGCTCTGGTGGGGCGCCTTTGTGAATTTCTGGACTAGAGTATCTAGATGGTCTCGACGAAGTCTGGCTGAAGGGTTCCTACAGCGACGAACTCAGGCAAGAGTAGCAACAGCAACTTTCCGAGCATAAACAAAAACCTGTCCTGAAGCTAGCATAGCGCCGCTTGTCCTGATAGGCTCTCTGTTCATGTGTTATTCTGTACTTGTAAATTGTAACAAGTCCTATAGGAGTGTGAACTTCTGACAAAGAAATTGCCCTTATGGTGTCTGTGTGTGTTCTGGCCACTTATATTTGCTATTTGTGGTTATTTCATTATCCTTTTTGACATAGTGGAGTTTTGTCATCTATATATGGTTGGAGAAATTGATTTAGCTGGGCATCCATGCGATGCGCGGGGACGAACAAAGTGCAAGTATGTGTACCCCAGTGCAATTGCCTCTGAAGAAAACAATTTTTTGGACAGCTTGCCAGTTTATCTGGCTGGTGATCCTCTTCTTGTTTGGAACAGTGAACTTGCTTGCGTGTGTTTATGTGATGGTAGGGAGATCCTGGAGAGAGATTAGTTAACCTGATTTTGTCAATGGCACCACTGCATTGGCCTTCCTAGGTTGCTGGTAGATTAACATGATTGATTTACCACATGTTTGGGGTCTACCAGTATTGCTTACGGTAATTCGGGGCGGTCGTGCAATGACCACAGCAAACAAAAACTAGAAATATTGTGTGTAGATAGATACTCTGTACTACTGATCCACTGACAAGTGCAATAATACATATGCACAATTGATACAATAACAGGTTCCATCTTCAGCAGTTACACCAGAATCCAACAAATTGCCAGACAGATTATGCGGTACAAGGAACTCTAGCAATGGATACAAAGGGGACAAAGAAAACGGCGACTCAACTCGGTCTTCCTGGCAAAGCATCAAGCCAAGAGTCAAAAGCAGTTCAACATCAGGACCATTCATGTTGGAAACAGAAATAGTTCCCTGCCTTCACAGTGAAACCCCTTTCTTCTCTTCGTTCTGACTAACAAGCGGCAGATCCGCCGGACACCAAACAGGTAAACAGCTGATGTAAACTGGAGACAACACACAATATTCTGAATGCGCAGCTAACTACAGCCCACACAAATCATGCCATTGGGCACGGGAAAAAACAAATTACCGATAGGACTTTTAGCCCCACGGGAAATCTGAGGAAGTGCTTGGCACACCAGATGGAGCAATACCGATACTCAGACCCATCAATTCGCGTGGCTTCCTAAAATCGGCTTAACAGATAACATCACACTTCACGTTCAGAAGCATGAAATTGTCACAAGTTGATTTTCTCATAAAATAAGTGCACATTGGCACAAGTTGATTTCAACAGAACTAACAAGTTAAATAGTATATTTAATTGTCACTAGATTCCAGGATAATACAAACTTAAACAAACTACAAACATGAGAAATAAACTTTTTTTAGGAGAAAGCATGAAATTGGTACGGATAATTCCTTTCAAAGGGATCAGCTAGATCCAAATCACGGACACAGA
The DNA here is from genome assembly GCF_018294505.1 of Triticum aestivum. Classification (NCBI taxonomy): domain Eukaryota; kingdom Viridiplantae; phylum Streptophyta; class Magnoliopsida; order Poales; family Poaceae; genus Triticum; species Triticum aestivum. The sequence continues at coordinate 579,006,548 of NC_057794.1, forward strand.
AATCCGTAAAACTGCCATGAAAATGATCCGTTGTAAAATGAAGCCGAGCACCTCCTGAGGCCTTCTTATCCAGTTGAAGCTTCTCACGTTGCCGTGTAAAAAACTCCTCTTTGAAATTACTATGATAAACCTGAAGAGTCATTAACTCTAGCACTCTCGCGTTTAGTAAAAAGAATGTGGCAAAGTCAACATCTGACTTGGTGCCCACATAATATCGCCAGTCAATTGTCTTCAGACGGATGTCAAGAGATCTTATTAGATTCTGGTGTTTACGGCGCCACAAATTCTTTTTCCCTGGCTTAATTGACTAACAAAACATAACCAAATGAAAAACGCCCAGTTCAGAACAATAAGCAGATCACATGAGAAATGAACACTATGAACCATTAAGGAAGAATTGTTACGTCAATGTACAGCCTTTCCAAGCAAGGAAAGCATCTCATCAAGTCAATAACAACATCCAAACTAAGAGCAATCATACGAACAGATAAAATCTTGACAGTGCGCACCGTCTCCGTCAAGCTATGAACACGCAATCCCTTCATGAAGCATGGAAGATGACATTATAAACCATCTATAAGTGCAGAAATTACATAATTCATCACCATAAGTGCAGAAATTGATCGAGAAGGAAAGTGGTACCTGAATAACTGTCGAGTATAGCGTGAGTGTGGTACTAAAATCATGTTGACTAAAATCAGATAAATGGGAAGATAGGCAGCCTAGGGTCTCCAATTTAGGTGCGGAGATTACCGATATATGCCGGGATTCAGCTGAGCCAAATAGGAGCAACTTTTCAAGACAAGGGGCATTCTCGATGATGACTTCCTCTAATCTGAGGTCTTCCCAATAAACTTCCACACCTATGCCTCTAAGGCTGATGGAGTTGATTCGGACACAACGGAAGCCAGAGCCGCGGCGAATCAGCAAGCACTCTAGAGCGGGGCAACCATCAATCATGGTTTGTAGTGAGGATTAGGATATGGTGACATTTTCAAGCCCGAGCTTGTTAAGCTTAGGGAAGAAAAGCGCTTGGGCCATGCTGTCAGGGATGTGGCACTCTCCTATGGTGGCGACGCCGAGGGTGTCGGAGAAGCGGAAGGCCGCTGCAGTACTACCGGTTGATACGGGAAGGTGTGTTTGGAGCTGCAGAGCTCAAGCTCGTGGAGGTTGTCGAGGGCAGGGGATCGAAGCCAGGCGTCGGCTCGGTCGCGGTGGAGGTGGTAGACGGTGACGCAGAAGCGGCGGCCGGGGCCGGGGTGGGTGGCGAGGATGCGCGACACGACGGAATCGAGCTGGTATTTCTTGTCGCAGAGCTCGTGATGGTCGAGGTTGAGCGGAGCGGAGCGCCAGAGGTGGCGCCACCGGGAGGAGAGGATCTGCGTGCGCGCGCCTTCCCTTGTGGGGAGGAGCGAGACGATGTCCCCGAGGACGCCGTCGGGGAGGCCGCTGATGCGGTCGCCGGCCCCGCCCCCTTCCGCTGCTTCCAGCGGCGGATCCGCCGTAGCTTCCGGGCCGCGCCCTTCTGCCGCCGACTTCCTCTTCTTCGAGCACGGGCCGCCCGCCTCCGAGCGTCGCCGGAGGGGCCGTTTGGAGGGCGAGGGAGGGAAAACGGAATGGGTATGGCAGCCCAGTAGAGCCCGGCCCATCCAAGAGTACAAGCGGGACCCGCACGTCAGTCACACGCACAAGTCCTCCCGAGTCCACCACCTCCTTCCCCTTCCCCCGATCTTATCCTCGGCGAAGCTGCTGCTCTAATGGCGGATCCGCCGTCGTCGTCCCCGGCCGACGAGGCGCGGGATCCAGGTCCGGCTCGCAC
>NC_057794.1:579008376-579062228 GCF_018294505.1 Triticum aestivum
CCCCTCTCCCTCTCCATCTCTGTCTCGCTTGGTTCCGCCGCCGGTTGCTGCTGAGTGCTGGCATGCCGCCGCAGCTAGAATTCGCACTGGCTGCTTGGTCAGCTCAGAAGCTGCTCATGGTAGTACTAATTCGTCCATTGATCCTCCGAGTTCTCGTTGCTGCGGCGAGCCGGCGACAGACCAGTGACGGGGCTACTATGGTAGTGTTAGGTTGGTACGATCGATCTGTGGCGACAGAGCAGGGGGCGCCATGGCTCTGGCTATCGGCTTCTGCTGGTCTGGTTGCCCATGCATCCACCTGATTAGTCTAATCGTTTTGAACTATTCAGTATTGTTCAGAACAATTCATGATTTCGTTCAGACATCCCTGTTCAAACTGGCGCGCAGACTAACTTAGGTTAGCATTCATTCTTGTGCGTAGATACCCTCGTAATATTCCGAGTGACCGTCGTACACTGTGTGTGCTGCCACATTACCGTATACATTTTTGCCTCTGCCGGTGTTTCATCATGATCGGCGGAGAAATCAAGCTGAGTATTGAAACTAAGTTTGCCCTCACTTTAGGTAGCTCAGAAGCTGCTGCTCATGGGAGTACTACTTCGCAAGACACGAAAGAGCAGGAGGAGATGAAAGGAGAAGCGGCTGTTGTGACCTCTGAACCGGTGAGGGAGGAACTGGTCCAGAGTGCCATTAGTTTTCTGAGTCACCCCAAAGTCGTGGCATCTTCCGATGTCCAGAGGCGTTCCTTCCTGGAAAATAAAGGGCTCACCGTGGACGAAATTGAAGAAGCATTTCGTCGTTTACTTGTAAGTTTTTTTTCTTTCACCATCTACTTGTCCCTGGTTATTCTCAACTTGCTGTTTTCATTAACGTCACTTTTGTAATTTGCAGAGCCCACCTTCAAACTCTACAAACTCAAATATGTGTGAATCTCAAGGTATGTGAGAACAGTCAGTTTACTAGTGATTCTAAGGCCTCCGGGTTTAGTTCTAATTTGATGTCACCGTGGATCCTGTCAAGATTATTGATAGCTTTTCGGTTTGTTTTTCTGTATAAGTAAATGGGGGTTCCATATCAACTTCCCCTTTCAGTTGTATCTTCAGTTCAGCACTGCTCTAAATGGCTTCATCAAAAGTTCAAAACATTCTTTTTTCTGACATTCCTACTTTAATTTTGTAGGAAGTCCTGATCCTGAAACTGTAACCCCTGTGGTGCCCCGGCACCCAAAATCATATATGGAGGTTCGCTATCTTGAGCGTCAATTTTTTTCTTACAAACTCATGCTAGCATATGAGCAACTTAGTTCAGTCTGAATATGAACCGGAAGTTGTCTCTAAACTGTCATATTGGACTTAACACTTGACAGGTCATGGAAATGATACAGAGGGGAGAGCGGCCAGATGATATCCAGGTATTCTAAATTTCTATTTGTCTCCCTAGTATTATTGCTTCAGCAAGAGGACTCTGTAACCCTATTGTTTTGTGATATAGGATATTAATGATGAGCCACCAAACCCTGATCAGCCAATCTCGAAACCCAGTATGGCACCCAAGCCCAAGGTTTGCACTTGAAATTATAGGCTAATCAATTTGATGATGAGTATAACTTTTAGAGTGTCTTCATGATGCCCTCTGACTTGCTTCAGAACTATGGTTGGCTCACATTTCTGTTGCTTGTTGAACAGCCATGGGAGAAGCAAGGCCAACAAAGTTCCGGTTGGGACCTGAAAGTGCTCTCAAGCGACCCAAGCGAATTGTCGTCAGGAGTTCGAACCGATAGCACCAGCCAGGCCACGGAATTAAACAATAGCTCCGGTTACGGGGATTTGATGCTGACGGCAGAGCCGGCTACAGGCTCCAAAGCCTTTCCATCTTGGAGCCCGAAGGATTGGATAAATATCTAGATACCATCTTGAACCCCAAATCTGCATGACTGGGACCAGGTTAGATATACCTCCATGTAAAACCGTAAGGGGCTCTCATGCCCATTATTACTTCCGTAGAACTAGACTCTCCGAAGCAAACAGATCTCCCCCATTGTAATCTCTTGCACAAGGTATACTGATACGTCTCCAACGTATCTATAATTTATGAAGCATTCATGCTATTTTATTATCTGTTTTGAATGTTTATGGGCTTTATTATACACTTTTATATTACTTTTGGGACTAACCTACTAACCGGAGGCCCAGCCCATATTGTTGTTTTCTTGCCTATTTCAGTATTTCGAAATGTCTTGTTTTGTTTGTATGTAAAGCTCCTGTGATAGTTATCGTAATTTTATTAATCAATCTACAATGGGTTCTGATGCACGTTGTTTAGCAACGCGTAAAGAAAGCGTGTAGCTACCTTTGTTCCTAGAAGAGAACGCCTATATAGTTATTTTAAATATAAAAAGGTTGGACCCCGGCCTTTGCATCATTGTGACCCACAAAAAATTGTACTCATAGGAGATTGATTTTTTTTTTCTTTTGCAAACACTACATAGGAGAAAACATACACACCAAAAAATACATTTGAAGCTAATGTTACACTCTAATCACAAAGCGACTTAACATCATCGCGGTCCCAGTCTCAAAACTACTTGACCGTGGAGGTGCTCCCCTTAATCAGCTTTGTCCTCAACATCACCACGCTCTCTCCCTTAATTTGCCAATCTAATCGACTACTAAAATAGACAGAGATAGATGGGGAGGAAAGGAAGGTATGGCGCAGCGGCCGTCGCACGTCCGTGGCCGGACAATGTTGCCCTACGCAAGAACTTGCATGTACGGAATGCCTCGGGAAGGTCGGGAATTTTCCTGAATGAAGTGAGATGACACACTCGTACTATAGACGCGAACCCCTTCGACCTGAACCGTAGGATTGACCCTCATCAATGGCTCAAATTGCTTCTCAGGCTTAGGATTCAAAATTTCAAACCTGGTACACTATGTAGTAAGTATAATATAATATAATATGTTAATATAGATAAGTATAAAGTATATAAATATAGATTTGAGCCAAACGAGCCAAAAGACACCGAATGCAACAAGTTCAGTCAAAAAATAATCACATAGCACATGATGGATGAAAAGCAATCATCAACCGAAAATGAATCATGCACTCGCACCATCACCATTGGCACCACCACTACCAATAATGTCACCACCATCACCACCTCTGCCACCACCAAATGACTTTGCCAAGATATCACCACGAGTGAGTTCCCAGTATTTTCTCTCCCTCTCGTGCATTTTGCTTGGGATCCATGAACATGATAGCACGCTCATGGGTCGCCTTCTTGTTCCCTTGTTCCTCAACCTCCAATTCAAGGCAGTGCTCCTCAACCTTCCTCTTGCTCATTTTCTCATCGGCCTTCATTGCAAGTCTTTGCTCCTTAATTGCTGTTGGAAATATGAGCAATTTACCGAATGATTTTATTAACAGAAATACTAGATAAAGCATGACTAGTATAGCAGTGATAAAACAAGCCATGCGATTTGACAAAGAGAAGGTAAATAATATCTGCATATATGAGCTAGAACCGATCATCTCTAGAGCAGACAGTAGAACAAGATGCATATCTGAAGTAGAGCCTAACACGTCTAGGGCAAACACTAGAAGAAGGAACTATTGCAGGACTTCTAACAGGAAAGATACTAACACGTACGGGACAGCAGTAGGAGCAGAGGCACTGGACTTGGGGTCGGTGTCCTCCATGTCGTCGAGGAGGTTGTCGACATCGGGGAAGTAGTCGTTGGAGTCCGGGGCGTCCGTGACGAAGAAGTTAGTAGTCGCGCAGAGCGCTCCCCAAAAACCTTATCACCCTTCTCCCGTACATGACTCAAAAAGTGCGGTTTCGGAGGCCTACTGTCCCGACCTGCGGTGCACGCCGCAAGCCGGAATGGGGAAGATCGTAGCAGCAGCGCGGTGCTCAGGAACCGGTGGCGAGAGGAAGAAGAAGTTCTGGTGCGTTTCTCTGAGAGGAGCGACCTCCCTTTTATAGACGCAAGAGAAGGAGGCGAGAGGGCAGGGCTGCACCGTTCGCATTCAAACTCCACCATCGCAAAAATTTAGACATCGGCTCGTTCCCGCAACCCGCGGCGCGGCGTGGCAGGCGGCGGAGGAGGAGCGCGCGTGGATATCCCTCTTGTTCTCATGCTCATACAAGTGGGGAAGGAGCCTCCCTTATAAAGAGGTCCAACTCCCTCTAAACTAGCAATGTGAGACTAAACTTTAGTTCCACCTCTTGCCTTGCACGAATGGGCTGCGTGGGCCTCTAGGATTTATTAGAAATTTCTGAAACTGCTATTGGGCTAGGCCCAAATAGACAAAAATTCCAGCAATTGCAAGCCTTCTTTCTTTTGCTTGCACATTTCTTTCATTGGCCGTCGCCTTTGCCTTCCACCTCTTATCCTCCATCATCTTGAGCTCGTAGAACTGAGTCATGTTCCCTTCCTCCCGTTTAGCCGCCAATGCCATCTTCATCTCCACCATTCCAACGAACTCTTCTTTGTATGCTCCAACACTTCCATCCATCTTTCTCTCCTTTGCATTTGCTCCATCCGGAGCATTTGAGGACTAGAGGATTTCTCTAACAAGTCATGGTTGACTGGCGATATGCCAATTCTTGCCCTCATCAGTGTTGTTTCATAGTTCCTTTTTCCCACTTCTCATTTCCCACAAGAGCCTTGTAACAATGATGTAAGTTGAATCCCTTGTTGCCACCCCTATTGTTCCTTTGCTTGTAAATCTTAGATGATGGGCTCATAATCGTTCATGGGCACTCCACTCGGTGGTGCTAGGTTCACTTGATCAATGCAACCGGACCACCGGTTGAATTGATCTTGGATGACACTCCAACAGTAAGTGGGAGAACTGGTTGTGCCGGTGGAGGTAATGGACACATGCATGGCTCACATAGTACTCCTCAATGCTTTTCCAAAATGTTTCCTTTATTTGATCAGGTTCGACTATGGCATCAAGAGAGATGTTCATCCAAGCATCGCACAAAGCAAGATCTTCTTCAGTCTTGTAGGTGCACGACCTCAAAGCATTCATCTTCATTGTTTGGGCGTCCACCTCCTCGACCTCGGTAGTTGATGATGTGAAACATCGGGAGTGGTCGTTCGAAGGGGAGGCTGGCAGTAGGCCTGCCAGGGGGCTTGGAAGGCCCACCAAAGAGCTGGCAATATGAAGGAGCCCGAAGGATTGGATAAATATCTAGATACCATCTTGAACCCCAAATCTGCATGACTGGGACCAGGTTAGATATACCTCCATGTAAAACCGTAAGGGGCTCTCATGCCCATTATTACTTCCGTAGAACTAGACTCTCCGAAGCAAACAGATCTCCCCCATTGTAATCTCTTGCACAAGGTATACTGATACGTCTCCAACGTATCTATAATTTATGAAGCATTCATGCTATTTTATTATCTGTTTTGAATGTTTATGGGCTTTATTATACACTTTTATATTACTTTTGGGACTAACCTACTAACCGGAGGCCCAGCCCATATTGTTGTTTTCTTGCCTATTTCAGTATTTCGAAATGTCTTGTTTTGTTTGTATGTAAAGCTCCTGTGATAGTTATCGTAATTTTATTAATCAATCTACAATGGGTTCTGATGCGCGTTGTTTAGCAACGCGTAAAGAAAGCGTGTAGCTACCTTTGTTCCTAGAAGAGAACGCCTATATAGTTATTTTAAATATAAAAAGGTTGGACCCCGGCCTTTGCATCATTGTGACCCACAAAAAATTGTACTCATAGGAGATTGATTTTTTTTTTCTTTTGCAAACACTACATAGGAGAAAACATACACACCAAAAAATACATTTGAAGCTAATGTTACACTCTAATCACAAAGCGACTTAACATCATCGCGGTCCCAGTCTCAAAACTACTTGACCGTGGAGGTGCTCCCCTTAATCAGCTTTGTCCTCAACATCACCACGCTCTCTCCCTTAATTTGCCAATCTAATCGACTACTAAAATAGACAGAGATAGATGGGGAGGAAAGGAAGGTATGGCGCAGCGGCCGTCGCACGTCCGTGGCCGGACAATGTTGCCCTACGCAAGAACTTGCATGTACGGAATGCCTCGGGAAGGTCGGGAATTTTCCTGAATGAAGTGAGATGACACACTCGTACTATAGACGCGAACCCCTTCGACCTGAACCGTAGGATTGACCCTCATCAATGGCTCAAATTGCTTCTCAGGCTTAGGATTCAAAATTTCAAACCTGGTACACTATGTAGTAAGTATAATATAATATAATATGTTAATATAGATAAGTATAAAGTATATAAATATAGATTTGAGCCAAACGAGCCAAAAGACACCGAATGCAACAAGTTCAGTCAAAAAATAATCACATAGCACATGATGGATGAAAAGCAATCATCAACCGAAAATGAATCATGCACTCGCACCATCACCATTGGCACCACCACTACCAATAATGTCACCACCATCACCACCTCTGCCACCACCAAATGACTTTGCCAAGATATCACCACGAGTGAGTTCCCAGTATTTTCTCTCCCTCTCGTGCATTTTGCTTGGGATCCATGAACATGATAGCACGCTCATGGGTCGCCTTCTTGTTCCCTTGTTCCTCAACCTCCAATTCAAGGCAGTGCTCCTCAACCTTCCTCTTGCTCATTTTCTCATCGGCCTTCATTGCAAGTCTTTGCTCCTTAATTGCTGTTGGAAATATGAGCAATTTACCGAATGATTTTATTAACAGAAATACTAGATAAAGCATGACTAGTATAGCAGTGATAAAACAAGCCATGCGATTTGACAAAGAGAAGGTAAATAATATCTGCATATATGAGCTAGAACCGATCATCTCTAGAGCAGACAGTAGAACAAGATGCATATCTGAAGTAGAGCCTAACACGTCTAGGGCAAACACTAGAAGAAGGAACTATTGCAGGACTTCTAACAGGAAAGATACTAACACGTACGGGACAGCAGTAGGAGCAGAGGCACTGGACTTGGGGTCGGTGTCCTCCATGTCGTCGAGGAGGTTGTCGACATCGGGGAAGTAGTCGTTGGAGTCCGGGGCGTCCGTGACGAAGAAGTTAGTAGTCGCGCAGAGCGCTCCCCAAAAACCTTATCACCCTTCTCCCGTACATGACTCAAAAAGTGCGGTTTCGGAGGCCTACTGTCCCGACCTGCGGTGCACGCCGCAAGCCGGAATGGGGAAGATCGTAGCAGCAGCGCGGTGCTCAGGAACCGGTGGCGAGAGGAAGAAGAAGTTCTGGTGCGTTTCTCTGAGAGGAGCGACCTCCCTTTTATAGACGCAAGAGAAGGAGGCGAGAGGGCAGGGCTGCACCGTTCGCATTCAAACTCCACCATCGCAAAAATTTAGACATCGGCTCGTTTCCGCAACCCACGGCGCGGCGTGGCGGGCGGCGGAGGAGGAGCGCGCGTGGATATCCCTCTTGTTCTCATGCTCATACAAGTGGGGAAGGAGCCTCCCTTATAAAGAGGTCCAACTCCCTCTAAACTAGCAATGTGAGACTAAACTTTAGTTCCACCTCTTGCCTTGCACGAATGGGCTGCGTGGGCCTCTAGGATTTATTAGAAATTTCTGAAACTGCTATTGGGCTAGGCCCAAATAGACAAAAATTCCAGCAATTGCAAGCCTTCTTTCTTTTGCTTGCACATTTCTTTCATTGGCCGTCGCCTTTGCCTTCCACCTCTTATCCTCCATCATCTTGAGCTCGTAGAACTGAGTCATGTTCCCTTCCTCCCGTTTAGCCGCCAATGCCATCTTCATCTCCACCATTCCAACGAACTCTTCTTTGTATGCTCCAACACTTCCATCCATCTTTCTCTCCTTTGCATTTGCTCCATCCGGAGCATTTGAGGACTAGAGGATTTCTCTAACAAGTCATGGTTGACTGGCGATATGCCAATTCTTGCCCTCATCAGTGTTGTTTCATAGTTCCTTTTTCCCACTTCTCATTTCCCACAAGAGCCTTGTAACAATGATGTAAGTTGAATCCCTTGTTGCCACCCCTATTGTTCCTTTGCTTGTAAATCTTAGATGATGGGCTCATAATCGTTCATGGGCACTCCACTCGGTGGTGCTAGGTTCACTTGATCAATGCAACCGGACCACCGGTTGAATTGATCTTGGATGACACTCCAACAGTAAGTGGGAGAACTGGTTGTGCCGGTGGAGGTAATGGACACATGCATGGCTCACATAGTACTCCTCAATGCTTTTCCAAAATGTTTCCTTTATTTGATCAGGTTCGACTATGGCATCAAGAGAGATGTTCATCCAAGCATCGCACAAAGCAAGATCTTCTTCAGTCTTGTAGGTGCACGACCTCAAAGCATTCATCTTCATTGTTTGGGCGTCCACCTCCTCGACCTCGGTAGTTGATGATGTGAAACATCGGGAGTGGTCGTTCGAAGGGGAGGCTGGCAGTAGGCCTGCCAGGGGGCTTGGAAGGCCCACCAAAGAGCTGGCAATATGAAGGAGCCCGAAGGATTGGATAAATATCTAGATACCATCTTGAACCCCAAATCTGCATGACTGGGACCAGGTTAGATATACCTCCATGTAAAACCGTAAGGGGCTCTCATGCCCATTATTACTTCCGTAGAACTAGACTCTCCGAAGCAAACAGATCTCCCCCATTGTAATCTCTTGCACAAGGTATACTGATACGTCTCCAACGTATCTATAATTTATGAAGCATTCATGCTATTTTATTATCTGTTTTGAATGTTTATGGGCTTTATTATACACTTTTATATTACTTTTGGGACTAACCTACTAACCGGAGGCCCAGCCCATATTGTTGTTTTCTTGCCTATTTCAGTATTTCGAAGAAAAGGAATATCAAACGGAATCCAAATGGAATGAAACCTTCGGGAGCGTGATTTTTGGAACGGATATGATCCAGGAGACTTGGAGTTGAAGTAAAGGAAGCTTCGAGGTGGCCACGAGGGTGGGGGGCGCGCCCACCCCCCTGGGCGTGCCCCCTGTCTCGTAGGCCCCTCAAGGGTCCCCCGACCGACTTCTTTCGCCTATATATTCCCATTTACCCTAAAAACATCGGAGGAAAATAGATCGGGAGTTCCACCGCCGCAAGCCTCTGTAGTGCTACGTCTTGAGCTTGCGTTGGTTTTCCTCGAAGAGGAGAGGGTGATGCAGCAAGTGTAGCATAAGTATTTCCCTCAGTTTTGAGAACCAAGGTATCAATCCAGTAGGAGGCTCCTCAAAAGTCCCACGCACCTACACAAACAAACTGAGAACTCGCAACCAACGCAATAAAGGGGTTGTCAATCCCTTCACGGCCACTTGCGAAAGTGAGATCTAATAAAGATAGTATGATAAGGTAAATATATTTTTGGTATTTTTATAATATAGACGCAAAAAGTAAAGATGCAAATAAAAGTAGATTGAAAGCAAATATGATAAGAGATAGACCCGGGGGCCATAGGTTTCACTAGAGGCTTCTCTCAAGATAGCATAAGTATTACGGTGGGTGAACAAATTACTGTCGAGCAATTGATAGAAAAGCGCATAGTTATGAGATTATCTAGGCATGATCATGTATATAGGCATCACGTCCATAACAAGTAGACCGACTCCTACCTGCATCTACTACTATTACTCCACACATCGACCGACTCCTGCCTGCATCTAGAGTATTAAGTTCATAAGAACAGAGTAACGCATTAAGCAAGATGACATGATGTAGAGGGATAAACTCAAGCAATATGATATAAAATCCATCTTGTTATCCTCGATGGCAACAATACAATATGTGCCTTGCAACCCTTTCTGTCACTGGGTAAGGACACCGCAAGATTGAACCCAAAGCTAAGCACTTCTCCCATGGCAAGAAAGATCAATCTAGTAGGCCAAACCAAACTGATAATTCGAAGAGACTTGCAAAGATAACTCGATCATACATAAAAGAATTTAGAGAAGATTCAAATATTATTCATATATAAACTTGATCATAAACCCACAATTCATCGGATCTCGACAAACACACCGCAAAAAGAGTTTACATCGAATAGATCTCCACAAGAGAGGGGGAGAACATTGTATTGAGATCCAAAAAGAGAGAAGAAGCCATCTAGCTAATAACTATGGACCCGTAGGTCTGTGGTAAACTACTCACAACTCATCGGAGGGGCAAGGATATTGATGTAGAGGCCCTCCATGGTCGATTCCCCCTCCGGCAGAGTGCCGACGAAGGCCCCAAGATAAGATCTCGCGGATACAGAAGGTTACGGCAGTGGAAATTGTGTTTCGTGGTGCTCCTGGATGTTTTCGGGGTACGTAGGTATATATAGGAGGAAGAAGTACGTCGGTGGCCGCCCGAGGGGCCCACGAGACAGGGGGGGCGGCCTCCTATCTCGTGGGGGCCTCGGGTGCTTCTTGACTTGCACTCCAAGCTCTCCGGATCACGTTCGTTCCAAAAATCACGCTCTCGAAGGTTTCATTCCGTTTGGACTCCGTTTGATATTCTTTTTCTTCGAAATACTGAAATAGGCAAAAAAACAGCAATATGGGCCGGGCCTCCGGTTAGTAGGTTAGTCCCAAAAATGATATAAATGTGTAAAATAAAGCCCATAAACATCCAAAAGGGGTAATATAATATCATGGAACAATCAAAAATAATAGATACGTTGGAGACGTATCAGTAGCCACCAAAAACCTCTCGGGAGCCCGTTCCGGCATCCTGCCGGAGGGGGAACCCATCACCGGTGGCCATCTTCATCATCCCGGCGCTCTCCATGATGAGGAGGGAGTACTTCACCCTCGGGGCTGAGGGTATGTACCAGTAGCTATGTGTTTGATCTCTCTCTCTCTCTCTCTCTCTCGTGTTCTCTCTATGGCACGATCTTGATGTATCGCGAGCTTTGCTATTATAGTTGGATCTTATGATGTTTCTCCCCCTCTACTCTCTTGTGATTAATTGAGTTTTCCTCTTGAAGTTATCTTATCGGATTGAGTCTTTAAGGATTTGAGAACACTTGATGTATGTCTTGCCGTGCTTATCTGTGGTGACAATGGGATATCACGTGATCCACTTGATGTATGTTTTGGTGATCAACTTGTGGGTTCCGCCCATGAACCTATGCATAGGGGTTGGCACACGTTTTCGTCTTGACTCTCCGGTAGAAACTTTGGGGCACTCTTTGAAGTACTTTGTGTTGGTTGAATAGATGAATTTGAGATTGTGTGATGCATATCATATAATCATGCCCACGGATACTTGAGGTGACAATGGAGTATCTAGGTGACATTAGGGTTTTGGTTGATTTGTGTCTTAAGGTGTTATTCTAGTATGAACTCTATGATAGATTGAACGGAAAGAATAGCTTCGTGTTATTTTACTACGGACTCTTGAATAGATCGGGCAGAAAGGATAACTTTGAGGTGGTTTCGTACCCTACCATAATCTCTTCGTTTGTTCTCCGCTATTAGTGGCTTTGGAGTAACTCTTTTTTGCATGTTGAGGGATAGTTATATGATTCAAGTATGTTATTACTGTTGAGAGAACTTGCACTAGTGAAAGTATGAACCTTAGGCCTTGTTTCCTTCTATTGCAATACCATTTACGCTCACTTTTATCATTAGTTACCTTGCTGTTTTTATATTTTCAGATTACAAATACCTATATCTACCATCCATATTGCACTTGTATCACCATCTCTTCACCGAACTAGTGCACCTATACAATTTACCATTGTATTGGGTGTGTTGGGGACACAAGCGACTCTTTGTTATTTGGTTGCAGGGTTGTTTGAGAGAGACCATCTTCATCCTACGCCTCCGACGGATTGATAAACCTTAGGTCATCCACTTGAGGGAAATTTGCTACTGTCCTACAAACCTTTGCACTTGGAGGCCCAACAACGTCTACAAGAAGAAGGTTGTGTAGTAGACATCAAGCTCTTTTCTAGCGCCGTTGCCGGGGAGGTGAGTGCTTCAAGGTATATCTTTAGATCTTGCAATCGAATCTTTTTGTTTCTTGTTTTATCACTAGTTTAGTCTATAAAAGAAAATTACAAAAAAATGGAATTGAGTTTGCCTCATATGCTTCATCTTTTTAATATCTTTTGTGAGAATGATGGAAAGGAAAATTATGCTCAATTGCTAGAAGAAGAATGCATTAAAATATTTGGTACTAGATCTTTGTATGATGAGCATGATTGCAATGTCGTTAGTATGAATTCCTTGAATATACATGATGCTAATGATATGCAAAGCCACAAGCTTGGGGAAGCTATGTTTGATGAAGATGATATTCTTTTGTCCCCCAAGTTTTGATGAGCAAATTTATTATGATGATAGCATGCCTCCTATTTATGATGATTATATTGATGAAAGTGGGTTTGGAAGAGTGTCAACTTTAGGAAGTAATGATCCCACTATTTTGGAGGATGTTGAATTTTATTGTAATGAATATGAAATTGGATTTGGAAGAGTGTCAACTTTATTTAGTGATGATTCCACTATCTTGGAAGAGGTTTCAATCGATTATGATGAGAACGAAGTTGCTACTTATGATGATTATTGTGATGAAACTTATGCTATAAATAGCAGTGATGATTATATTTATAAAACTTGTCATGTTTATGATTACCCTTTTTCTGAACATTACTCTTTTAATGTGGAAACAATTTTTAGTATTCAAGTCTTTTATGATACTCCCATTTTTCTGAATGATTGTGCTTATGTGGAGAGTAGTAAATTTTCCTTGCAAGTAGATCATGAAAAGAATGCTTTAGGTGCTGGTTATATTGTTGAATTCATTCATGTTGCTACTGAAAATTATTATGAGAGAGGAACATATGCTTGTAGGAATTGCAATAGTATCAAGTTTCCTCTCTATGTGCTTAACATCTTGAAGTTATGCTTGTTTTGCCGTCCTATGCTAGTTGATTATTGTTCCCATAAGTTGTTTGCTCACAAAATCCCTATGCATAGGAAGTGGGTTAGACCTAAATGTGCTAGTCATGTGCTTCATGATGCTCCCGTTATGTTTCAATCCTTATCTTTTATATGAGCATCATTGTCATCATCATGCCTAGCTAGAAAGGCATTAAAGAAAAGCGCTTGTTGGGAGACAACCCGATATTTACCCTTACTGTTTTTGTGTTAACATGATTATGCTACTATAGTAATCATGTTTTATAGCTTTTGTTTCAATAAAGTGCCAAGTAAGACCTTTAGGATAGCTTACGGTGATAGTTGTGTTGATCCTGCTGAAAATCAAAAACTTTTGCACCCAGTAAATTAGTTTTGATAATTCATAGAAACGTGCTTATGATCTGATTCTTTTTTCTATGGATTGGTACACAAATTTCTTAAGACTTCCTAATTTTGTAGGATTTTTCGAGTTCCGGAAGTATACGTTTGATACAGATTACTACAAACTGTTCTGTTTTTGATAGATTCTGTTTTCTATGTGTTGTTTGCTTATTTTGATGAATCTATGAGTAGTATCGGAGGATATGAACCATAGATAAGTTGGAGTACATTAGATATTACACAATATGAATTTATAATGAGTTCACAACAGTACCTAAGTGGTGGCTTTATTTCTTATACTAACGGAGCTTACGAGTTTTCTGTTGAGTTTTGTGTTGTGAAGTTTTCATGTTTTGGGTAAAGATTCGATGGACTATGGAATAAGGAGTGGCAAGAGCCTAAGCTTGGGGATTCCCAAGGAACCCCAAGGTAATATTCAAGGACAACCAAGAGCCTAAGCTTGGGGATGCCCCAGATGGCATTCCCACTTTCGTCTTTGTTCATCGGTAACTTTACTTGGAGCTATATTTTTATTCACCACATGATATGTGTTTTGCTTGGAGCGTCATTTTCTTTTGTTAGTATTTGCTTGCTGTTATTTAGATTAATGTTTTGCATCTTTATTTTCAATAAAAATGTCAAGGATAGCCTTTACCATGCTTATTTTGCTAGTATGCATGTTGCTGTTTGAAAACAGAAAGTTTACCACTGTTGCAAAAATTCCCTAGAAAAGTCAAAGAATGGTATAATGTTGAAACTTTTTTAATATTAGCTCTGATAAATCTTCTACAGCGTAGTATTTTTCCCATAATTTTTGGATTTAGGGAAGTATTGATACTCTTGCATTCTTTACAGACTGTACTGTTTTGGCAGATTGCTGTTATGTTTGCATTGTTTGCATATGTTTGCTTGTTTAATGATTCTATTTGAGGATACGAGTATTAAATATGCAGAGACATTTAGTATGCAATGTGATAATTTTAGTGATTTGTTTCAGTAGAAAATGATAAGGTTTTGCATTGGTTTATACTAACCTATCTCACGAGTTCTTGTTGAGTTTGGTGTGGATGAAGCTTTTGATAAAAAGAGAAACCATGATATGAGAGGAATTAAGGAGACACAAAATTTCAAGCTTGGGGATGCCCAAGGCACCCCAAGATAATATTTCAAGAAGTCTCAAGCATCTAAGCTTGGGGATGCCCCGGTAGACATCCCACCTTTCTTCTTCAACAACTATCGGTTAGTATCGGTTGAGGCTAAGTTTTTGCTTCTTCACATGAGTTGTGCTATCCTTGCAATGTCATTTTATTTTGCTTTGCTTTCTGTTTGAATAAGATACCAAGTTCTGAAATTTTTAAATGAGAGAGAGTCTTCACATGAGCTACATAATTATTTAGCTACTCATTGATCTTCACTTATATCTTTTGGAGTAGTTTGTCATTTACTCGTGCGCTTCACTTATATCCTATGAGTAAATGGTTGAATGAGTTGAATGTCATAAATCTGAAATTATATATGTCTCATTTGCTTATCCCTTGGGGAGTAATGACTTCACATCTAAGAAGTAGAGGTTGTAAATTTATTGAAAGTTAGCAAGCATTGTATTGGTCATTTGAACAATTCCTGAAAGAATATTTAAGGAAGAGAGATTTCACATATAAATATACTATCTTAGACATCTTTTATAATTGTGAGCACTCATTATGTATGACATGCTAAAGAGTTGGTGTTGGACAAGGAAGACAACGTAATGGGTTATGTTTTCTCACATCTCAGTTAAAGTATATTGTCATGGATCATTCAAACATGTTGAGCTTGCCTTTCCCCCTCATGCTAGCTAAATTCCTTGCACCAAGTAGAGATACTACTTGTGCTTCCAAATATCCTTAAACCAAGTTTTGCCATGAGAGTCCACCATACCTACCTATGGATTGACTAAGATCCTTCAAGTAAGTTGTCATCGGTGCAAGCAATAAAAATTGCTCTCTAAATATGTATGATCTATTAGTGTGAAGAAAATAAGCTTTATACGATCTTGTTATGGAAGCAATAAAAGCGACGGACTGCATAATAAAGGTCCATATACAAGTGGCAATATAAAGTGACGTTCTTTTGCATTAAGATTTTGTACATCCAACCATAAAAGTGCATGACAACCTCTGCTTCCCTCTACAAAGGGCCTATCTTTTACTTTATGCAAGAGTCAAGGTGATCTTCACCTTTCCCTTTTTCATTTTATCCTTTGGCAAGCACCTCGTGTTGGAAAGATCCTGATATATATATCCAATTGGATGTAAGTTAGCATGAAATATTATTGTTGACATCACCCAAAGGTGAATACGTTGGGAGGCAATACTATAAGCCCCTATCTTTCTCAGTGTCCGATTAAAACTCCATAACCGTAAGTATTGCGTGAGTGTTAGCAATTGTAGAAGACTATATGATAGTTGAGTATGTGAAGTTTGCTAAATCAAAGCTCTGACATAGACCCTTCCTGAAAATAAGATGGTGATACAAGTGCAATATGGATGGTAGATATAGGTATTTGTAATCTGAAAATATAAAAACAGCATGGTAACTAATGATAAAAGTGAGCGTAAACGGTATTGCAATAGTTGGAAACAAGGCCTAAGGTTCATACTTTCACTAGTGCAAGTTCTCTCAACAATAATAACATACTTGGATCATATAACTATCCCTCAACATGCAACAAAGAGTCACTCCAAAGCCACTAATAGCGGAGAATAAACGAAGAGATTATGGTAGGGTACGAAACCACCTCAAAGTTATCCTTTCTGCTCGATCTATTCAAGAGTCCATACTAAAATAACACGAAGATATTCTTTCCGTTCAATCTATCATAGAGTTCATACTAGAATAACACCTTAAGACACAAATCAACCAAAACCCTAATGTCACCTAGATACTCCATTGTCACCTCAAGTATCAGTGGGCATGATTATACGATATGCATCACACAATCTCAGATTCATCTATTCAACCAACACAAAGTACTTCAAAGAGTGCCCCAAAGTTTCTACCGGAGAGTCAAGACGAAAACGTGTGCCAGCCCCTATGCATAGGTTCATGGGCGGAACCCGCAATTTGATCACCAAAACATACATCAAGTGGATCACGTGATATCCCATTGTCACCACAGGTAAACACGGCAACACATACATCAAGTGTTCTCAAATCCTCAAAGACTCAATCCGATAAGATAACTTCAAGAGGAAAACTCAATTCATCACAAGAGAGTAGAGGGGGAGAAACATCATAAGATCCAACTATAATAGCAAAGCTCGCGATACATCAAGATCATGCCATAGAGAGAACACAAGAGAGAGAAAGATCAAACACATAGCTACTGGTACATACCCTCAGCCCCGAGGGTGAACTACTCCCTCCTCGTCATGGAGAGTGATACGTCTCCAATGTATCTACTTTTCCAAACACTTTTGCCCTTGTTTTGGACTCTAACTTGCATGATTTGAATGAAACTAACCCGGACTGACACTGTTTTCAACAGAACTGCCATGATGTTGTTTATTGTGCAAAAAACAAAAGTTCTTGGAATGACCTGAAAATCCACGAAGATAAGTTTTGGAAAATATAAAAAATACTGGCAAAAGAATCAAGACCAGGGGGCCCACACCCTGTCCACGAGGGTGGGGGGCGTGCCCCCTATCTCATGGGCCCCTGACGCTCCACCGACCTCAACTCCAACTCCATATATTACGTTTCACGGAGAGAAAAAATCAGGGAGAAAGTTTCATTGCGTTTTACGATGCGGAGCCGCAGCCAAGCCCTAATCTCTCTCGGGAGGGCTGATCTGGAGTCCGTTCGAGGCTCTGGAGAGGGGGATTCATAGCCGTCGTCATCATCAACCATCCTCCATCACCAATTTCATGATGCCCACCGCCGTGCATGAGTAATTCCATCGTAGGTTGCTGGACGGTGATGGGTTGGATGAGATTTACCATGTAATCAAGTTAGTTTTGTTATGGTTTGATCCCTAGTATCCACTATGTTCTGAGATTGATGTTGCTATGACTTTTCTATGCTTAATGCTTGTCACTAGGGCCCGAGTGCCATGATTTCAGATCTGAACCTATTATGTTTTCATGAATATATGTGTGTTCTCGATCCTATCTTGCAAGTCTATAGTCACCTATTATGTGTTATGATCCGACAACCCCGAAGTGGCAATAATCACGATACTTCTCGGTGATGACCGTAGTTTGCGGAGTTCATGTATTGACTATGTGCTAATGCTTTGTTCCGGTTCTCTATTAAAAGGAGGCCTTAATATCCCTTAGTTTCCGCTAGGACCCCACTGCCACGGGAGGGTAGGACAAAATATGTCATGCAAGTTCTTTTCCATAAGCGCGTATGACTATATTCGGAATACATGCCTACATTACATTGATGAACTGGAGCTAGTTCTGTGTCACCCTATGTTATTACATGAGGAATCACATCCAACATAATTATCCATCACTAATCCAATGCCTACGAGCTTTTCAGATATTGTGCTTCGCTTATTTACTTTTTCGTTGCTATTGTTACAATTCCTACAAAACTATTATCTTTACTTTTGCCACTGTTACCATTACTATCATACTACTTTGCTACTAAATACTTTGCTGCAGATACTAAGTTATCCAGGTGTGGTTGAATTGACAACTCAATTGCTAATACTTAAGAATATTCTTTGGCTCCCCTAGTGTCGAATCAATAAATTTGGGTTGAATACTCTACCCTCGAAAGCTGTTGCGATCCCCTACACTTGTGGGTTATCAAGACTAATTTCTGGCGCCGTTGCCGGGGAGCATAGCTCTATTCTTTGAGTCACTTGGTATTTATATCTGTTGATCACTATGAGGAACTTGAAACTACTTCTGCTATTCATGATACTTATGATGCCACTACTTCTGTGTGTGATACTACCTTGCCATTAGGTGAATTTCTTGATGAACAACTTGCTAGGGTTAGAGAGAATGAAATTATTGAAGATGCTATTATTGATGATAGTGATGATGAAAGTTCTCCCCCTGATTATGAATTGCCTGTTGTTCCTGAGGGTTATGTTATGAATGAGGAAGCTGCTAGAGCTATCTTTGCTTGCAAACATAGATATGATCTTAAAAAGTTATTAGCTAAATGGAAGCAGCAATCTCTTAATGCTAGAATGAAATTAACCTGACCCCGCTTTTGCTACTTCACCTATCTGTGTTACTGATAAGGATTATGAATTCTCTGTTGATCCTGAAATAATTACTTTGGTTGAATCTGATCCTTTTTATGGCCTTGAATCTGAAACTGTTGTGGCACATCTTACCAAGTTAAATGATATAGCCACCCTATTTACTAATGATGAGAAGTCTCGCTATTATTATATCCTTAAGATATTTTCATTCTCATTAAAGTGTGATACTAAGGATCTCTTGATCCTGGTTGTGTGCGTAGTCCCCAGGATATGATTTATTACTTCTCTGCTAAATATTTTCCTGCTCATAAGAAACAAGCTGCCTTGCGGGAAATATATAATTTTGTGCAAATCAAAGAAGAGAGTCTCCCACAAGCTTGGGGGAGGCTTCTCCGATTACTTAATGCTTTGCCTGATCATCCTCTTAAGAAAAATGAAATACTTGATATCTTTTATAATGGACTAACCGATGCTTCCAAGGACTACTTGGATAGTTGTGTTGGTTGTGTTTTCAGGGAAAGAACAGTCGACGAAGCTGAATTACTATTGAATAATATGTTGACTAATGAAAATAATTGGACTCTCCCTAAGCCAATTCCTGAGGCAATTCCTGAACCAATTGAGCCAACTCTTGAGCCTATTCCTAAACCCACTCCTAAGAAGAGAGGTGTTCTATTTCTCAGTCCTGAAGATATGCAAGAGGCAAAGAAATCAATGAAAGAAAAATGTATTAAAGCTGAAGATGTTAAGAATTTACCTCCTATTGAAGAAATACATGGTCTTAATATACCGTCTGTCAAAGAAACACATTGTCTTGATAACCTGACACGGGTAGTAAAGGTAAATAGTCTCTATAGATATGATAAAGTTGAAATTCCCTCTACTAAATTTGATAGCCCATGCTTAGATGAGTTTGATGACTTTATGGCTAGACAAGAAAGTTTTAATGCTTATGTTGGTAGAGAATTAAAGAATAATGTTTTCGAGAGAGGACGCTTGAGTGATTATATGGCTAGAGTTAAAGGTGAACTTAAACTCATTAGCAAATATGCTTCTATGGTTACCACTCAAGATGAGCAAGTACTTAAAGCTCAAAATGATCTGCTTGATAAATTAAATAATAAATATGACTTTGCTGTTAGAGTGGCTACTAGAACTGGTAGAATGACTCAGGATCCTTTGTATCCTGAAGGCCACCCTAAGAGAATCGAGCAAGATTCTCAGAGAAATAATTTAGAGGCACCTAGTTCTTCCAAAAAGAAGAAAAAGGAAAATGATAGGACTTTGCATGCTTTTAGTGAACCTGTTGTAGACACACCTGAGAATCCCAATGATATTTCTATTTCTGATGCTGAAACACAATCAGGTGATGAACATGAACCTAGTGATAACGTTAACGATAATATTCATGTTGATGCTCAACCTAGCAATAACAATGACGTAGAGATTGAACCTGATGTTGATCTTGATAACCCACAATCAAAGAATCAACGTTATGATAAGAGAGATTTTGTTGCTAGGAAGCACGGTAGAGAAAGAGAACCATGGGTTCAGAAACCCATGCCCTTTCCTCCTAAACCATCCAAGACAAAGGATGATGAGGATTTTGAGCGCTTTGCTGAAATGATTAGACCTATCTTCCTACGTATGCGCTTAACTGATATGCTTAAAGTAAATCCTTATGCTAAGTATATGAAGGATATCATTACAAATAAAAGAAAGATACCGGAAGCTGAAATTTCCACCATGCTTGCTCAGTACACTTTTAAGGGTGGAATACCAAAGAAACTTGGAGACCCTGGGGTACCAACTATACCATGCTCCATTAAAAGAAACTATGTTAAAACTACTTTCTGTGATCTTGGAGCCGGTGTTAGTGCTATGCCTCTCTCTTTATATCGTAGACTTGAATTGAATAAGTTGACACCTACTGAATATCTTTGCAAATGGCTGATAAATCAACTGCTATACCTGTCGGCATTTGTGAGGATGTGCATGTTGTGGTTGCAAATGTCACTATCTTAACGGACTTTGTTATTCTTGATATTCCCGAGGACGATAGTATGTCGATTATCCTTGGTAGACCCTTTTTGAACACTGCAGGGACTGTTATTGATTGCAACAAAGGCAATGTCACTTTTCATGTTAATGGTAATGAGCATACGGTACACTTTCCGAGGAAACAATCTCAAGTTCATAGCATCAATTCTATTGGAAAAAGTCCAACTATCATTATTGGAGGTTTTGAATTTCCTCTTACTACTATCAAGAAAAAGTATGATATTCTTATTGTTGGGGATGTTCATATCCTCGTTGAGGTAACCTAGTGTTATTCGAAATTTCTCCGATTCCGTGTTATTCGGAATGAGTTTGTTAACAAGACTTGATCAACCTTGTTAGTGGATTCATTTTGATGATCATGAGATGGATGAAACTAGAAGGCACAACCTTTTGTACCCTCTTTTTACTTTATGTTATTTAGAATAAATAAAGCAAAAATAGTATTATTTGTCTATTTTTTGAATTATCTGTGCAATAAAAAATATCCTGAAAATAAAAGTGCTCCAAATGCCCTGCAATTTTAGTATGAATTTTTATGGAATATTTGAGGATTTTAGGCACTGAAAACACTGCAGGAGGGGCAAGCACCTGGCCACGAGGGTGGAGGGCGCGCCCACACCCCCTGGGCGCGCCCCCCTGTCTCGTGGGCCCATGGTGGGCCCCCTCCACTTATTCCTGCACCCACACACTCCATCTTCTTCCCCAAAAAATCCCCATCCAGCTCAAGCACGAGTTCTAGCTCATTTTGCTGCAATTTTCGATCTCCTTGCTCAAAGCTCCATTCACAAAACTGCTTTGAGAGATTGTTGCTTGGTATGTGACTCCTCCATTGGTCCAATTTGTTTTCATTCTAGTACTTTATTCATTGCAAATTTTTGCTGCATAGGTGACCCTATTCTTGAGCTTGCATGTCAAATTTATGAGGTCCCAAGTAATTCTAATGCATGATATAGGCTCTAGGCACTTGTAGGAGTAGTTGCTACCAATCTTGTTTGGTTATATTCACTTTTATTTTGAAGTTACTAAAATTTCAGAAAATTTTAGAAAATGTTAAGGAGATTTTTGAGGGGCTCTTCTAGCCAAGGCTCCAAAGATAAACAAGCTAAGGAGAAGGAAAAGGCCAAGTATAATCTTCCTCGCGTAGCGGAAGAACGGCCGTGTGAATGGCCTTGTGATAATTTCTTGAGAGAAGCCGGGATTTATGAAGACTTTTATTCTCTGGCTGAAAATGCGGGCCTCACCGACTTCCTCCACGACCGGATCGATCAATATCTCTTACTCACCAATACTTTCGTGCAAAACTTTTATTATTATCCTAAGAAGTCACCGCCTTCAGTATCTTTTCATTTATATGATGAATTCAGGGAAATGTCTTTACGTGATTTTTGCGCGGTATGTAGGATACCCTTTGAGGGAAAATTAGATGAAACACATCGTAAAGATGTGGATGGCTTTGTCAACACTATCACTGTAGGGGATCCAAAGAAGGGTTCCGATGCGAGAATCTCTAGCATACACTTTCCTGTTTTACGCTACTTTGCCATATTTGCTAGTAGATGCTTAATTGGTCGTGGAAATAGTGGAAACTTCAGTGTGCCTGATATTATTATTCTATTCCATGCCATGTTTGGTGATAACATTTTTAGTATGGGTGTCGTTATTGCTAAACAGCTGAGCCTGAATCGTACAAAAGGCCCCATTTTTGGAGGTATCTATGCTGCACGTCTTGCTAGACATTTTGAGATACCTATTGCTACGTCTTGAGCTTGCGTTGGTTTTCCCCGAAGAGGAGAGGATGATGCAGCACAGTAGCGTAAGTATTTCCCTCAGTTTTTGAGAACCAAGGTATCAATCCAGTAGGAGGCCACGCACAAGTCCCTCGTACCTGCACAAAACGATAGCTACTCGCAACCAACGCGATTAGGGGTTATCAATCCCTTCACGGTCACTTACGAGAGTGAGATCTGATAGAGATAATATTTTTGGTATTTTTGGTATAAAGATGCAAAGTAAAAAGTAAAAGCAAAGTAAAAACAAAGCAAGTATAAAAGTGATGGAGATTGATATGATGAGAATAGACCCGGGGGCCATAGGTTTCACTAGTGGCTTCTTTCAAGAGCATAATTATTCTACGGTGGGTGAACAACTTACTGTTGAGCAATTGACAGAATTGAGCATAGTTATGAGGTTATCTAGGTATGATCATGTATATAGGCATCACGTCTGAGACAAGTAGATCGAAACGATTCTGCATCTACTACTATTACACCACTCATCGACCGCTATCCAGCATGCATCTAGAGTATTAAGTTAAAAACAAAGTAACGCCTTAAGGAAGATGACATGATGTAGAGGAATAAATTCATGCAATATGATAAATACCCCATCTTGTTATCCTCGATGGCAACAATACAATATGTGCCTTGCAACCCTTTCTGTCACTGGGTAAGGTCACCGCAAGATTGAACCCAAAGCCATGCACTTCTCCCATTGCAAGAACTACCAATCTAGTTGGCCAAACCAAACGGATAATTTGAAGAGACTTGCAAAGATAACTCAATCATACATAAAAGAATTCAGAGAAGATTCAAATATTATTCATAGATAAGCTGGATCATAAACCCACAATTCATTGATCTCAACAAACACACCGCAAAAAGAAGATTACATTGAATAGATCTCCACGAGAGAGGGGGAGAACATTGTATTGAGATCCAAAAAGAGAGAAGAAGCCATCTAGTTACTAGCTATGGACCCGAAGGTCAGAAGTAAACTACTCGCACTTCATCGGAGGGGCTATGGTGTTGATGTAGAAGCCCTCTGTCGGTGTCAAAACCGGCGGATCTCGGGTAGGGGGTCCCGAACTGTGCATCTAGGCGGATGGTAACAGGAGACAAGGGACACGATGTTTTTAACCAGGTTCGGGCCCTCTCGATGGAGGTAAAACCCTACTCCTGCTTGATTAATATTGATGATATGGGTAGTACAAGAGTAGATCTACCACGAGATCAGAGAGGCTAAACTCTAGAAGCTAGCCTATGGTATGATTGTTGTTCGTCGTACGGACTAAAACCCTCCGGTTTATATAGACACCGAAGAGGGTTAGGGTTACACAGAGTCGGTTACAATGGTAGGAGATCTACATATCCGTATCACCAAGCTTGCCTTCCACGCCAAGGAAAGTCCCATCCGGACACGGGACGAAGTCTTCAATCTTGTATCTTCATAGTCCAGGAGTCCGGCCAAAGGTGATAGTTCGGCTATCCAGACACCCCCTAACCCGGGACTCCCTCAGTAGCCCCCGAACCAGGCTTCAATGACGACGAGTCCGACGTGTTGATTGTCTTCGGCATTGCAAGGCGGGTTCTTCTCCAAATCCTGTGCACCTGTTCAATAATGTCCGGCTTCTCGTAAATATCGTGCTCCTCGGCTTCCATGCCCAATAATTGTTGGGGAACGTAGTAATTGCAAAAAAATTCCTATGCACACGCAAGATCATGGTAATGCATAGCAACGAGAATGGGAGTGTATCTTCATACCCTTGAAGATCGCTAAGCGGAAGCGTTAGCACAACGCGGTTGATGTAGTCATACGTCTTCACGGCCCGACCGATCAAGTGTCGAAACTACGGCACCTCCGAGTTCTAGCACACGTTCAGCTCGATGACGTCCCTCGAACTCCGATCCAGCCGACTGTCGAGGGAGAGTTCCAGCACAACGGCGTGGTGACGATCTTGATGTTCTACCGTCGCAGGGCTTCGCCTAAGCACCGCTACGATATTATCGAGGTGGACTATGGTGGAGGGGGGCACCGCACACGGCTAAGAGATCCAAGGGATCAATTGTTGTGTCTTTGGTGCTAGCCCTGCCCCTCTATTTATATGTTGAGCCCCGGGGTCGAAACTTGGAGCAAAAGCCTCCTCGAAGTCGGTTTTTCCCGAAAGGCAAGAGTCCCACTCGGACTCCAGGACCAAACGCCACAATCCTTGGCGTCTGGCCCAAACGCATGGGCCTCGGTGTCTGGCCCAGGGCCAGACACCAGGGTCTCCGGCGTTTGGCCCCCTGGCCTCCGCAAAACTCCTTTTGCACCGACCTACAGCCTCATGGGCTTGACCCCTTGGCCTAACCATATCATCTAATATATGAATCTTTACGTCTCGACCATTTTGAGACTCCTCGTCATGTCCCCGATCTCATCCGGGACTCCGAACTCCTTTGGTACATCAAAACATGTAAACTCATAATATAACTGTCATCGAAACCTTAAGCGTGCGGACCCTACGGGTTCGAGAACAATGTAGACATGAACGAAACACGTTTCTGGTCAATAACCAATAGCGGGACCTGGATGCCCATATTGGCTCCCACATATTCTACGAAGATCTTTATCGGTCAAACCGCATAACAACATACGTTGTTCCCTTTGTCATCGATATGTTACTTACCCGAGATTCGATCGTTGGTATCCAATACCTAGTTCAATCTCGTTACCGGCAAGTCTCTTTACTCGTTACGTAATGCATCATTCCGTAACTAACTCATTAGCTACATTGCTCGCAAGGCTTATAGTGATGTGCATTACCGAGAGGGCCCAGAGATACCTCTCCGACAATCGGAGTGACAAAACCTAATCTCGAAATACGCGAACCCAACATGTACCTTTGGAGACACCTGTAGAGCTCCTTTATAATCACACAGTTACGTTGTGACGTTTGGTAGCACACAAAGTGTTCCTCCGGTAAACGGGAGTTGCATAATCTCATAGTTACAGGAACATGTATAAGTCATGAAGAAAGCAATAGCAACATACTAAACGATCAAGTGCTAGGCTAATGGAATAGGTCATGTCAATCACATCATTCTCCTAATGATGTGATCCCGTTAATCAAATGACAACACATGTCTATGGTTATAAAACATAACCATCTTTGATTAATGAGCTAGTGAAGTAGAGGCATACTAGTGACGCTCTGTTTGTATATGTATTCACACATGTATTATGTTTCCGGTTAATACAATTCTAGCATGAATAATAAACATTTATCATGATATAAGGAAATAAATAATAACTTTATTATTGCCTCTAGGGCATATTTCCTTCAGTTTCCCACTTGCACTAGAGTCAATAATCTAGTTCACATCGCCATGTGATTTAACATCAATAGTTCACATCTTTATGTGGTTAACACCCATAGTTCACATCGACATGTGACAAACACCCAAAGGGTTTACTAGAGTCAGTAATCTAGTTCACATCGCTATGTGATTAACACCCAGAGAGTACTAAGGTGTGATCATGTTTTGTTTGTGACATAATTTTAGTCGACGGGTCTGTCACATTCAGATCCATAAGTATTTTGCAAATTTCTATGTCTACAATGCTCTGCACGGAGCTACTCTAGCTAATTGCTCCCACTTTCAATATGTATCTAGACCGAGACTTAGTGTCATCTAGATTAGTGTCAAAACTTGCATCGACCTAACCCTTTACGACGAACCTTTTATCACTTCCATAATCGAGAACATATCCTTATTCCACTAAGGATAATTTTGACCGCTGTCCATTGATCTACTCCTAGATCACTATTTCACTCCCTTGCCAAGCTTAGTGGTAGGGTATGCAATAGATCTAGTACACAGCATGACATACTTTATAGAACCTATGGCTGATGCATAGGGAATGACTTTCATTCTCTTTCTATCTTCTGCCGTGGTCGGGCTTTGAGTCTTACTCAATCTCACACCTTGTAACATAGGCAAGAACTCTTTCTTTGACTGTTCCATTTTGAACTACTTCAAAATCTTGTCAAGGTATGTATTCATTGAAAAACTTATCAAGCGTCTTGATCTATCTCTATAGATCTTGATGCTCAATATGTAAGCAGCTTCACCGAGGTCTTTCTTTGAAAAACTCCTTTAAAACACACCTTTATGCTTTGCAGAATAATTCTACATTATTTCCGATCAACAATATGTCATTCACATATACTTATCAGAAAGGCTGTAGTGCTCCCACTCACTTTCTTGTAAATACAGGCCTTTCCAAAAGTCTGTATAAAACTATATGCTTTGATCAACTCATCAAAGCATATATTCCAACTCCGAGATGCTTGCACCAGTCCATTGATGGATCGCTGGAGCTTGCACATTTTTGTTAGCACCCTTAGGATTGACAAAACCTTATGGTTGTATCATATACAACTCTTCTTTAATAAATCCATTAAGGAATGCAGTTTTGACATCCTTTTGCCAGATTTCATAAAATGTGGCAATTGCTAACATGATTCGGACAGACTTAAGCATCGATACGAGTGAGAAAATCTCATTGTATTCAACAACTTGAACTTATCGAAAACCTTTTTGCGACAAGTCGAGCTTTGTAGATAGTAACACTACTATCAGCATCTGTCTTCTTCTTGAAGATCCATTTATTTTCTATGGCTTGTCGATCATCCGACAAGTCCACCAAAGTCCATACTTTGTTCTCATACATGGATCATATCTCTGATTTTATGGCCTCAAGCCATTTCGTGGAATCTAGGCTCATCATCGCTTCCTCATAGTTCATAGGTTCATCATGGTCTAGTAACATGACTTCTAGAATAGGATTACCGTAGCACACTGGTGCGGACCGTACTCTGGAAGACCTACGAGGTTCTGTAGTAACTTGATCTGAAGTTTCATGATCATCATCATTAGCTTCCTCACTAATTGGTGTAGCAATCACTGGAACTGATTTCTGTGATGAACTACTTTCCAATTCGGGAGAAGGTGCAATTACCTTATCAAGCTCTACTTTCCTCCCACTCACTTCTTTCGAGAGAAACTTCTTCTCTAGAAAGGATCCATCTTAGCAACGAATAACTTGCCTTCGGATCTGTGATAGAAGGTGTACCCAATAGTTACCTTTGGGTATTCTATGAAGACGCACTTCTCCGATTTGGGTTCGAGCTTATCAGGTTGAAACTTTTTCACATAAGCATCGCAGCCCCAAACTTTAAGAAACGACAAATTTTGGTTTCTCGCCAAACCACAGTTCATAAGGCGTCGTCTCAACGGATTTTGATGGCGCCCTATTTAAAGTGAATGCAGCTGTCTCTAATGCATAACCCCAAAACGATAGTGGTAAATTGGTAAGAGACATCATAGATTGCACTATATCCAATAAAGTACGGTTATGACGTTCGGACACACCATAACGCTGTGGTGTTCCATGTGGCATGAGCTGTGAAACTATTCCACATTGTTTTATATGAAGGCCAAACTCGTAACTCAAATATTCTTCTCCACGATCAGATCGTAGAAACTTTATTTTCTTGTTACGATG
The DNA here is from genome assembly GCF_018294505.1 of Triticum aestivum. Taxonomy (NCBI): domain Eukaryota; kingdom Viridiplantae; phylum Streptophyta; class Magnoliopsida; order Poales; family Poaceae; genus Triticum; species Triticum aestivum. Next base: position 579,036,262 of record NC_057794.1, read on the forward strand.
ATTCTCCACTTCACTCTGAAATTCTTTGAACCTTTCAACTATTTCAGACTTATGTTTCATCAAGTAGATATACTCATATCTGCTCAAATCATCTTGTGAAGGTCAGAAAATAACGATACCTACCACGAGCATCAACACTCATTGGACCGCATACATCGGTATGTATTATTTCCAACAAGTCAGTATCTTGTTCCATTTTTCCGAAGAATGGAGTTTCAGTCATCTTGCCCAAAAGGCACGGTTCGCAAGCATCAAATGATTCATAACCAAGTGATTCCAAAAACGCATCAGCATGGAGTTTCTTCATGCGCTTTACACCGATATGACCCAAACGGCAGTGCCACAAATAAGTTGCACTATCATTATTAACTTTGCATCTTTTGGCATCAATATTATGAATATGTGTATCACTACGATCGAGATCCAACAAACTATTTTCATTGGGTGTATGACCATTGAAGGTTTTATTCATTTAAACAGAACAACAATTATTCTCTGATTTTAAATGAATAACTGTATTACAATAAACATGATCAAATCATATTCATGCTCAACGCAAATGCCAAATAACACTTATTTAGGTTCTACACTAATCACGAAAGTATAGGGAGTGTACGATGATGATCATATCAATCTTGGAACTACTTCCAACACACATTGTCACCTCACCCTCAACTAGTTTCTGTTTATTATGCAACTCCCGTTTCGAGTTACTACTCTTAACAACTGAACCAGTATCAAATACCAAGGGGTTGCTATAAACACTAGTAAAGTACACATCAATAACATGTATGTCAAATATACCTATGTTCACTTTGCCATCCTTCTTATCCGCCAAATACTTGGGGTAGTTCCACTTCCAGTGACCAGTCCCTTTGCAGTAGAATCACTTAGTCTTAGGCTTAGGTCCAGACTTGGGCTTCTTCACTTGAGCAGCAAACTTGCTTGCTGTTCTTCTTGAAGTTCCCCTTCTTCCCTTTGCCCTTTTTCTTGAAACTAGTGATCTTGTTCACCATCAACACTTTGATGTTTTTCCTTGATTTCTACCTTCGCCGATTTTTGCATTGCGAAGAGCTTGGGAATTGTTTTCATCATCCTTTGCATATTATAGTTCATCACGAAGTTCTACTAACTTGGTGGTGGTGACTAGAGAATTCTGTCAATCACTATCTTATCTGGAAGATTAACTCCCACTTGATTCAAGCGATTGTAGTACCCAGACAATCTGAGCACATGCTCACTAGTTGAGCGATTCTCCTCCATCTTTTAGCTATAGAACTTGTTGGAGACTTCATATCTCTCAACTCGGGTATTTGCTTGAAATTTTAACTTCAACTCCTGGTACATCTCATATGGTCCATGACGTTCAAAACGTCTTTGAAGTCCCGATTCTAAGCCATAAAGCATGGTGCACAAAACTATCAAGTAGTCATCATATTGAGCTAGCCAAACATTCATAACGTCTGCATCTGCTCCTGCAATAGGTCCGTCACCTAGTGGTGCATCAAGGACATAATTCTTCTGTGCAGCAATGAGGGTAAACCTCAGATCACACATCCAATCCGCATCATTGCTACTAACATCTTTCAACATAGTTTTCTCTAGGAACATATCAAAATAAACATATGAAAGCAACAACGCGAGCTATTGATCTACAACATAATTTGCAAAATACTACCAGGACTAAGTTCATGATAAATTTAAGTTCAATTAATCATATTACTAAAGAACTCCCACTTAGACAGACATCTCTCTAGTCATCTAAGTGATCACGTGATCCAAATCAACTACACCATGTCCGATCGTCACGTGAGATTGAGTAGTTTCAACGGTGAACATCAATATGTTGATCATATCTACTATATGATTCACGCTCGACCTTTCGGTCTCCGTGTTCCGAGGCCATATCTGTTATATGCTAGGCTCGTCAAGTTTAACCAGAGTATTCCGCGTGTGCAACTGTTTTGCACCTGTTGTATTTGAACGTAGAGCCTATCACACCCGATCATCACGTGGTGTCTCAGCACGAAGAACTTTCGCAACGGTGCATACCCAGGGAGAACACTTCTTGATAATTTTAGTGAGAGATCATCTTAAAATGCTACCGTCAATCAAAGCAAGATAAGATGCATAAAGGATAAACATCACATGCAATCAATATAAGTGATATGATATGGCCATCATCATCTTCTGCTTGTGATCTCCATCTCCGAAGCACCGTCGTGATCACCATCATCACCGGCGTGACACCTTGATCTCCATCGTAGCATCGTTGTCGTTATGCCATCTATTGCTTCTACGACTATCGCTACCGCTTAGTGATAAAGTAAAGCAATTACAGGGCGTTTGCATTTCATACAATAAAGCGACAACCATATGGCTCCTGCCAGTTGCCGATAACTTCGGTTACAAAACATGATCATCTCATACAATAAAATATAGCATCACGTCTTGACCATATCACATCACAACATGCCCTGCAAAAACAAGTTAGACGTCCTCTACTTTGTTGTTGCAAATTTTACGTGGCTGCTACGGGCTTAGCAAGAACCGTTCTTACCTACGCATCGAAACCACAACGATAGTTCGTCAAGTTAGTGTTGTTTTAACCTTCACAAGGACCAGGCGTAGCCACACTCGGTTCAACTAAAGTTGGAGAAACAGACACCCGCCAGCCACCTGTGTGCAAAGCACGTCGATAGAACCAGTCTCGCATAAGCGTACATGTAATGTCGGTCCGGGCCGCTTCATCCAACAATACCGCCGAACCAAAGTATGACATGCTGGTAAGCAGTATGACTTGTATCGCCCTCAACTCACTTGTGTTCTACTCGTGCATATAACATCAACGCATAAAACCTAGGCTCGGATGCCACTGTTGGGGAACGTAGTAATTGCAAAAAAATTCCTACGCACACGCAAGATCATGGTGGTGCATAGCAATGAGAAGGGGAGTGTATCTTCATACCCTTGAAGATCGCTAAGCGGAAGCGTTAGCACAACGCGGTTGATGTAGTCGTACGTCTTCACGGCCCGACCGATCAAGCGCCGAAACTACGGCACCTCCGAGTTCTAGCACACATTCAGCTCGATGACGTCCCTCGAACTCCGATCCAGCCGAGTGTCGAGGGAGAGTTCCGTCAGCACAACGGCGTGGTGACGATCTTGATGTTCTACCATCGCAGGGCTTCACCTAAGCACCGCTACGATATTATCGAGGTGGACTATGGTGGAGGGGGGCACCGCACACGGCTAAGAGATCCAAGGGATCAATTGTTGTGTATTTGGTGCTAGCCCTGCCCCTCTATTTATATGTTGAGCCCCGGGGTCAAAACTTGGAGCAAAAGCATCCTCAAAGTCGGTTTTGCCCGAAAGGCAAGAGTCCCACTCGGACTCTAGGACCAAACGCCACAATCCTTGGCGTTTGGCCCAAATGCCATGGGCCTCGGCGTCTGGCCCAGGGCCAGATGCTAGGGTCTCCGGCGTTTGGCCCCCTGGCCTCCGCAAAACTCCTTTTGCACCGACCTAAAGCCTCATGGGCTTGACCCCTTGGCCTAACCATATCATCCAATATATGAATCTTTATGTCTCGACCATTTTGAGACTCCTCGTCATGTCCCCGATCTCATCCGGGACTCCAAACTCCTTCGGTACATCAAAACATGTAAACTCATAATATAACTGTCCTCCAAACCTTAAGCGTGTGGACCCTACGGGTTCGAGAACAATGTAGACATGACCGAAACACGTTTCCGGTCAATAACCAATAGCGGGACCTGGATGCCCATATTGGCTCCCACATATTCTACGAATATCTTTATCGGTCAAACCGCATAACAACATACGTTGTTCCCTTTGTCATCGGTATGTTACTTACCCGAGATTCGATCGTCGGTATCCAATACCTAGTTCAATCTCGTTACCGGCAAGTCTCTTTACCCGTTACGTAATGCATCATTCCGTAACTAACTCATTAGCTACATTGCTCGCAAGGCTTATAGTGATGTGCATTACCGAGAGGGCCCAGAGATACCTCTCCGACAATCGGAGTGACAAAACCTAATCTCGAAATACGCGAACCCAACATGTACCTTTGGAGACACCTGTAGAGCTCCTTTATAATCACCCAGTTACGTTGTGACGTTTGGTAGCACACAAAGTGTTCCTTTGGTAAACGGGAGTTGCATAATCTCATAGTTACAGGAACATGTATAAGTCATGAAGAAAGCAATAGCAACATACTAAACGATCAAGTGCTAGGCTAACGGAATAGGTCATGTCAATCACATCATTGTCCTAATGATGTGATCCCGTTAATCAAATGACAACACATGTCTATGGTTAGGAAACATAACCATCTTTGATTAATGAGCTAGTCAAGTAGAGGCATACTAGTGACGCTCTGTTTGTCTATGTATTCACACATGTATTATGTTTCCGGTTAATACAATTCTAACATGAATAATAAACATTTATCATGATATAAGGAAATAAATAATAACTTTATTATTGCCTCTAGGGCATATTTCCTTCAATAATGGCCATCTTCCACGTGTTGAATGAATGCGAAAAGCCAGGGTATTTTTACATTTACCCCCCTAGCTGCGCAAATGAGCCGTCTATAAAAGAGACGAGGATCCAGATCCGAATCACACCATCCTCCCTTCGTGAGCATTCATCGGTACGCCTCTGACGAAAATCCATTCCATCATGGACAGTCGACGCGGCTCCTCCTCTCGCGCTCCCAGCCCTCAGCTCGGAGATTGGGAGAGATGCTCAGTCCCGCATAGCGAGCTAGTGACGCTCCAAACCAAGGGATTTCTTCCCCCAGCCTTCATGGTTCCGGTTCGAGCCGGACTCGCCACCTATAAGGGCGGAAAGCGAGTGGAGAGCGTCCCCGATCCCTCCAAAGGGGAGCGGGTATGCTTCGTCTCTTATCTGATAAGAGGGCTCGGATTTCCAATTCATCCGTGTCTCCAGGGGCTCCTGGAGTTCTACGGCCTCCAGTTGCACAACCTCACGCCTGCTTCCATTTTGTATATTGCGGGCTTCGTGGCCCTTTGCGAGCTGTTTCTGGGCATCGAGGCTCATTTCGCGCTGTGGAAGAGATTGTTCTGCCTTGTACCCCGCTCTCACGAGGGGTCAATATATCAAGTGGGCGGAGCCGAGCTATGGCGCATCGCCGGGACCGGATATCTATCCGGAACCCCAAAGAAGGCGTCCGAAGACTGGCCCTCGGGATGGTTTTATATAGAAGACGTCCTGCTACCGGATCCTGTTCGGAACGGCCTCCCAGAGTTTAGTAATGCTCCCTTGAAGAAACGCCTAAGTTAGCGTCCGCGGAGCCCCAGAGGGAAAATGACAGGGACGTCCTTTACCTGATGAGCCGAATAAGGTTATTGGCTCATTCCGGACTGACCATGATCGGGGTCATGGCCACATGCATTATGCGGGGGGTGCAGCCGCTCTAGTATAGGGGCCACCCCATGTGGGATTTCAACGGGGAGGATGATGCCACCCTTCATGGCCGTAAGGGGCCGGGATCGGTCGCCGATCTGGTGAAGATCTTGCCCGCGCTGTACAAGGGAGAAGAGGTGGATTTTCTCCGCGTCAGTCCATTGAACGGATTTTCTATGAACAATCCTCGAAGCTGGGTAAGCGGACATTTCTTTTTGCCCATCCGGTCCATATTCCCATGGTTAAGTATCTTATTTTGTGATTTCGACGCAAGAACTGCGCCGGACCGTAAAAGATATAAACAGCCCGCCTCCACAACCCGAGGATCCGGAGCGGTCCCTCGATCCGGCTTCCCAAGAGGATCCGGACATAAAGGTGGAGCTGATCGACGGGGTATTTCACCAACTTAGCATCGACAATGCCTTGGTCGCCATTATGGCCGATTACCTCGGAATATTTCCAGCCTCACAGGTAACTGCGACCGAAGTCCCAATACCATGACCCATCCATGCTTATTTATGATCACCATATACCAATGGTGTTTCGCAGGGGGTGCCTTTGAGGCGGGAAGCCGAGCCCGCGGCGGCTGGCCAACAAGGGGCAGCATGGCCCAGCAGGCTAAAAAGAAGTGCGGTCCGGATTGAAACGCCGCCGCAACGGTATGGCGTGCCACCGTGCTCCAAGGTTTGATTCCTGGAAGGCATACTAACGCTTGTGATCTTTTCAGGAAAAAGAGCGCTCGCCGGACTGTGTCCGAAGAGATTGCGAATCGAGCCTCCGCCAGCCAGGCTCCAAAGCCAGGTCCGGAAGCGGAGGCGAACACGAGGCGCGCGTCGGATGCTCCTCCAACGGAGGATGCCGACAGATTGTCCGCCACTAACTCTGAGGTGGAGAGTTCCATGAATCATAGGCGCCACCGGACAGTTCTTCGTGATGCATGTTTCTCCCAAGAGGCATTGAATGCCTTCAGTTCAGGAGATGCGCACCTCCGTGCCGCTCAAAATTGTCTAGCCAGAGCCACGGAGCAGTATGTAAAAGACATACGGGTGAGGAATTTTGACAGTTATATATGCTAGTAGCCCCCGAGACTTAAAATAGTTAGAATAACTGATTTAAGGATCATTTGTTATGTAGGATCTTACAGAAAAGAATACCCGAGTGTCCCAGGAGCTTTAAGAGTGCAAGGCCCAACTTGAGGCCGCACTAGCCGCGACAGGGGAAGCCGCAGAGACCCCCTCTGGTAATATATGCTTCAAAAGATAAGTAGTTTGTGAAGTGCGGCGTGTGTATAAGTCTGACAATAATATTGCAGATGGCGCCGGGATAGATCCGGACAAGCAACAGCTCCTGCGCCGGTTAAAGGCCGGCGAGAATGTGCTTACAAGGGTGAGGCAAGAGAAAAATAGTCTCCAAGATGCCAACACCCAGCTGGGTGAGGAACTAAAGGATGTTCGTGCCCAGCTGTCTGAATCTGTTAAGGAGAATCGGCGGCTTCGTCGCGGCATTTTTAGTAAGTGCTTGAACGAACTTTGAAAAAGAGTTCGACGAGGAAGTCGACTAACAGACATATGTCTGTAGATATGCTCACAGGTCATCCTGCAGAGGAAATGCCCGGTTCTACGGGTGACCTTCTTCCCGAGCTGCTACAACTGCACGAATGAGTTCGGCAGGTGATGAAAGGCGTCGCCCAGGCCTTATGGCCATCTATCTCCCAGCCCGAAGGCCTTGGAGAGCTTGTAGAGAGGCTTCAGGGAGCACAGCGGTGCTTCCAATTATGGAAGATATCGGCCTGCTGTCAGGGCGCCAGGGAGGCCTGGGCCATGGTGAAGAGGGGGTACATGAAGGCTGACCCAAACCACATGGCCGAGGTCCGACCTATGGGGCCCGATAGGAAGGAGATCCCTGTGAGCTTAGTGTACAGCCAAGTAGAATCGGCCGCAAAGTATTCCCAGCAGGACTGTAAACTAGACAGCCTATTAGATGGCATTGAGGAGGAATACAATCAGTCAAGTTGACTATGTAATTTAAGATGACATGTAAAATGCCTTGTTGGGTGGTAGGTGCGACATATGCCAACAGGTGGCTTATCATTGTGGGAGCCAGTAAGACATCGCCGGTGCCTGGAAATGGGATAAGGCGAAGACATGCACGCCGGCGGATCTTACCCAGCTTCGGGGCTCTCCGTGGAGATAACACCCCTATTGCTGCTCTGCGGGGTCTCCGCATGTTCACTAGATAAATCAAGTAACTACAAAACGCTCCTTGAGCTGTCTGGGGGGAGGAAGAAGAAGGGCACGGCTAGCCTGCTTCTACTCCCGGTGTGGTGTCTAGAACTAGTAAGGGGTCGAACCCTTTGCATGGGTGCTCCGGGAGGTTTATATAGGCCTACCCCCCGGGGGTACAATGGTAATCCGACTGGGCACGGGGCCCAGCCGTCTGTGACTGTGCTCGCCGGCTTCTGCGCTGGCTGCTGGGTCCCGCCGGCTGCCGGCCCCTTGGGCGATAGGCAGGCCCCACTGTCCAGGGCCTGGTCGGCGGCTGGTTGCTGTGGCTCCATCTTGTTGACGTGAGCTTCATCGTGGTAAGCGCAGCTACAGTACCGCCGCTTGTCGGGCGATCGCTGTAGCCTTACCGCGTCTTGTCTCCTTAATGGGGCGTCCTCTTCGAGGAAAGCGGCAAGCCGGCTCTGTCTGGGGCCGCCTGGTGGGAGGTGCGGCCGCCTTCGGGCGTCTCTCTGCTCAAAGGGGCCCACCGTCGGTGGGCCACGCTGGCGGCCCATCGTGGGTGATGCCAGAGTCAACATGGCAACAGTGCTGCGCCGGACGGGTCACGCCTACCCCGTACGACGCATTGTGCCAGGCGTGCTCCGGGTTTCGGGGGTGGCAGGCTTTACTGTAGCCACGACCCATCGCACCGCCGTTAGGTGGGTGCAAACTTTGTGGGTACGGTCTTGACCGCTTTATAGGGAGCCGGCTTCTTGGAGTCGGCCTTCTCATGGCCGGCTTCTTGGAGTCGGCCTTCTCATGAGGGCTAAAGTCGGACCGCCTTCCGAAAGCCGGCCTGGGTTGCAGCCAGCTAGGGGAAGGCGGCCCCACGTCTTGGATTCTTGAGAGCCGGGCGGGCTCGCAACTTTTTTCAGAAGGGCCAGGGGGAGCCGGCTAGGCTACCCATGGCTATTTACTCCGACAGTAGTCCCCGAAGCTGATCGAGCTCCGAGGTGAACGGGGGGACGAGAAGCTTGGTCAGCTTCCTATCCTGAGGAGCCGGCTTTGCGGGCGCATGCCGACTTCAGAAAGCCCCGCATCTTACAGGCGGGAGGAGGAGGGACCTGCGTGCTGACTACGCCCCCCCCCCACGGCCACGTGGTAGCGGGATCCTGCGAGCGCACGCGCGTGACGGGACGCCGCCACAGGCCCGGGCCCGCCACTCGCGAGCCTTGGTCCGGGCGCGGATCTTCCGTGGCCCACAGGGGCCGCTCGCCTTCTCGAGGCAGTTTCGTTTTGCCGTTAAGGCTCAATAATCGCGGGACGTGGGGAGTGGGTACGATCGATCCCCATGCTTCCCCACGCCGCGCCTCCTCGGCTCCGCCACATGAGCCTATAAGTAGGGGGAGGAGGGAGAGCGACAGAGGTTCGCACGCTCCCTCCCGCTCCGCCCCTCCTAACCCTCGTCCTCTTCCTCTCGCTGCCGTCGCAGCTTCCCATCTCAGCGCCGTCGCGTCTCCACACCGCCTCGCTCCCATGGCGTTGTCAAGCTCGTGGGACGGCTCCAACATCCATGAAGACCACGTGGAGTTCCTTCGCCAGACCCGGCGCCTGCCCGGCACCGACCGCGTACAGGTCCGCCTGGTGCCCGCGAGGGAGATCTCGTCGACGCAAAAGGAGGGCGAGCGGGTCGTCTTCCGCTCGCACTGCCTGCGCGGCTTCGGCCTCCCGGTGAGCGGGTTTCTACGCTCTTTCCTCGACTTCTACAACCTCCAACCGTATCACCTTATGCCCAACACGGTGATGCTGCTGTCGGCCTTCGTCTCCCTCTGCGAAGGCTTCTTGGGGCTGCTCCCCACGCTGGAGCTCTGGGGAGAGTTCTTCCAGAGCAAGCTCGGCACAGTCATCGCCGGCGTGCCCGCCCCCTGCGGAGCCTTCATCGCCATGAGGAGGGCGAGCGAGAACAACCCGTTCACACCCATCCCCCTGATCCAGTCGGTGAAGGTTTGGCAAAGATCTTATTTCTATGTGAAGAACGTCACCGAGCAAGGAGACTACATCAACTTGCCGGCTTACGTAGCCGGCCCGCCGGCTGGGAGGCAGCCCTCGTGGAGCTTCCGGTCCCGGTCATTGACTCCAGCCGGGAACGCCGCCATCTCCCGGCTTCGGGTGTTGATTCAGTCGAAAGGCTTGCGCGGGGCCGACTTGGTGGCCGCCTTCGTGGAGCGCCGGATCCTTCCTCTCCAAAGCCGGCCCCATATGATGTGTCAGATGAGCGGCCGCTTCGACCCGAGCCATCTGAGCACATGGGAAATGCCCCACGCGGAGGTGGCGCTCATGGTTAACTACATCGCCAACTGCAAGCTCGCTGGGGACTGGCAATACGGCAAGGCGCCGTATTCTCGCGCCAATCCTCCGCCAGTGGTAAGTTTCTCTCTCTTCTTCTTTTTGTCGTCGGCCGGCTTCATGACGGTCGGCTTCTGACTAGTCGGTTCTTTTGAGCAGAACCCTCTTCTTGCGCCGCCGGCTGGGGCGGCGGGAATTGAATGCCAGTACGCCCCGAACCACACAGTGGATGACGTTGAAGACCCGGACTTGGGAGCGGCCGCCATGGAAAACGCCGTCGTGGGGGACAGCGCCGAGCCCGGAGGCTCAAGGTTCACCGCGAGCTTCGAGGACCGGCCGGACGATTTCGAAGCTGAAGTCGCCCCGCCTCGTCAGCCGGCGGCCGACCAACAGGGCGCGGGCTTGTCTGTCGCGCTGGCTGCCGGCGGCGCGCAGAAGCGCCGGGCCGCTCTAGGCCTCTTCAGCAGTCGGCCGAAGAAGCCCAAGCCCTCCGCCGCAGCGGCAAAGCGAGACGAGGCGGCCGCGAAGGCGGCCCGCTTTCGTAAGGCGGTAAAGCAGCCCCAGGTAGTCTCGGCGTAAGTCTTCAATTGCCTTGCCGCATTCTTGTCATAATTCTCTTTCTCTTCGAATATTCTTCTTAACTTTCCCTCGCTTGCTGGACAGGGCGCCGCTTTCCCTTGAGTGGGGCCCGGGCGGCTCCGTCGTGGGGCCGGCTGGAGGGTCTTCGAGCTCCCGCCGCGTGGACCCCCGCGCTGATCTCAGGGAGGCCACAGAGCGGAACGCCCGCGAAGCGCGGGAGGAGCGTGAGGCGGCGGAGAAGGCGGCCGCCCAGGCGGCGAGGGAGCAGGCCGAAGCGGCGGCCAAGGCCCAGACGGAGGCGGCTACCGCGGAGACGGAGGCGAAAAGCTCGTGCGACCAGCCTCCACTGCTCGCCATTCCTCTCTGAGCCGTAGCCCCCAACACCCCGTTGCCTTTGGCGGAGGAGATCGCCCAAGACCCGCCGTTGTTGGAGAGGGGGGAGGACCCCGTGGCCTTGGCGGGGAGAGCGCCGCCAGCAGCGCCAACCGGAGGGGGCCAAGGCGGTCAATCGTCAGCGGCGCCAGAGGAGCCGGCCGAAGGTGAGCTGGAGAACAGAGCCGGCCACGAGGTGCAGCTGGCGACGGGCCGGCGCGCAGGGGGAGGCGCCGCTCCGCCGGAGTTGTGCCGAGCCGCGGGCGCAGGCCAGTCGGCGGAAGATCTGGAGGCGGCCAGCACCGCCATATCCGAGTGGACTCCCTGCGGGGGGACTGGCGAGCTGGATGCGGCGGCTCAAGGGGTCCGGAGCCGGCTACAAGCTCAGGCCGCCCTGCTGCAACAGCTCAACCAAGAGTTCTTGTCAACGCGAGCCACTGTCCGGGTGAGTCCTTCGTTCTTGGCTACTTTGCTTTCTTAATTTCTTCTGTGGGGGCGCGTCAGCGCACCCACTGGGTGTAGTCCCCGAGATCCGGGCCGACTGCTGCGCAGTCGGGTTGGATCTTTCTCGACGGCTATCTTACTTTGCTTTTTTCTGAACCTTTAGGAGTACCACAACCTTCGTGCTGCCGCCTTCAACTCCCAGGCTCGGGAATTGAGCCGGCGGACCGACGACCTGGCCGACAGCCGAAGTAAGTACTTGGTTTGTCTGTCTCCTGTGGGGGCGCGTCAGCGCACCCACTGGGTGTAGTCCCCGAGATTCGGGCCGACTGCTGCGCAGTTGGGTCGGATCTTTCTTGATGACTCTTTTCTTATTGGTTTTTTCTTTTTCTTTGTCTTCAGGGGCCAACACCGACTTGAGGAAGGAGCTTGGCGAAGCGAAGGCCGCCCTCCACACCAAGGAGGCCGAGTGCGCCGCCTTGGTCCAGGAACGGGATCGCCTAGCCAAGAAGCTGGCCGACCAAGAGGAGAGCCACAAAGCGTCCCTGCAGGCAGCGAAGGAAAGTGAAGCCGCCTTGCTGGCGGAGTATGAGATGGAGGCGGCGAGCTGGTCTGAGACCCGGCGAGCCTTGGACGAAGGCTTCGGCCGGATCGAGGACTTGATCGACGGTAAGCTGTCTTCTTAGCCCTTCTCCTGCCCCTTGCCGCCTGGGTTTTTTGACTTGTCTTGAGCTGTTGCTTGTTGTTTCTTGCAGATTACTTCCCGGGCTACTCCGCCTTTGCTGCCCAAAGCATTGAGGCCCATCGCGAGGCGCGCCATCAAGCGGGGGCCGACATTGCGCCGGATGCAAACCGGACCCTTGAGGAGCAGCTCCTGGCTGTCCAGGCACGGTTGCAGCCGGCTCATCGGATGCTTCGCCGGCTCCAACGTGCCGGGGCGCAAGTGTTGGCCGCCCTCTGGCCCGGCGAGACGATCCCCCGCACCCCAAGTCGAACTGCCGACTGGCTGGAAGTCGCAATCGGTCGCTTCGAGGCTTGGAAAGCGTCAGCGGCCCGCCTCGGAGCCGGGCGGGCGTTGGAATTCATTCGGGCTTGGTACCCAGGGTTGAGCCTGGACCAGCTGCGCACTTGGTGGACGGAGCCTGGCGCGGAGCTGGAGGAGGTGAGGCCGGCTATCGCCCAGCGAGCTTCGACAATCGCCGAGTGCACCGACATCAGCGTTTTCGCACCCGAAATCGATGATGACGGTGTTGCTCAGCCGGAGGAGTGGTTTGGGCTGAACCCGGCGGTGGGCGAGGACTCGGCGGAGGAGATTGCCTCCAGCGACGAGGGCGTAGAAGACGAAGACGAGGACGGCGAAGACGTCGAGCCGGCTGGTGGAACAACCAGCCGACCTCAGGCCGACCGTGCCTCCAGCAACGAGGCGCGTGGAAGCGCGCCCTCTGTGGGAGGCGGCGACCAAGCCGAAGTTCGTTAGCCGGCCGCTCCTTCAGCCGGCACGACCGTCTCCGCCAACCAGTCTGGCTCGTCGGCCGCTCCGCCAGCTTGACCTGCCGTCTTTATCTTTCCTGCTTTGTTGTCTTTGAACAATCTTTGTTAAGTTTTCGCAATTCCACCCACTGGGGGTGTATCCAAACTATGTTGAATGCTGGCCTCTCGGAGGTCTTTTTATGTAAATATCATCATGTGCATGTTTGGTTTCCATTCGCGTATGCTTTTTTATCCTTAGGCTTTTTCCTTTGCCGCCTTCCCTCTTTAGGGAGGCAAGTACTTGAGCTTTCTTGGATTAAAGTGAAGTGAATGGAAACCGGCTGGCCGGCCACTCTGGTAGCCAGTCGGCGGTGTGAGAAAAACCGGCTTTTGTTATATTAGTCCGTTAGTCCCTAGCCGTTTTTCGTGTGGGCGCCCGTTCCTACCTTTAACTCTTGCCAGCCGGACAGCCGGTTCTTCGAACTGCGGCTTTTGGCAAGAGAAGGCTTGAGAGTCGGCACACTACTTGTCTGACTGTGGGTAGGACTTTTAACATAACTCCAGTCGGCCAGTCCCTGAGCCGACTAGTCGAACTCGGTGCCGAACGGAATAAGTAAATGATACGACAAGGTCATACGCATGATATTTTTCATTCATAAATAAGGGATGGCAGTCCCCGAGCCCTCCTCGGGGAGCCTATTGTCTTGTACTTAATACAAAAGTTAGCGTGATACATACTGCCTTTGAACTGTAAAATCTTCGGAGGAGGTTGGCGTTCCATGGTCGTTCCGACTCCTTGCCGGAGTCGTCTCTCTTGCGCGCCTTCGGCTTCTGTGCATCGATCAGGTAGTAGGAGTCGTTGCCTAGAGCTCTGCTGATGACGAAGGGGCCTTCCCAAGGGGTTGAGAGCTTGTGCTGGCCGGCTGTTCGCTGGATCAGACGGAGCACAAGGTCGCCCTCTTGGAAAGATCTTGGCCTGACCTTCTGGCTGTGGTAGCGGCGCAAACCCTGCTGGTAGATTGCAGACCGGCTGAGGGCTAACAGCCGGCTTTCTTCCAGCAGGTCGACGCCGTCTTCTCGTGCTTCCTTGGCCTCCGCTTCCGTGTACATGGTTACTCGAGGTGAGTCGAATTCTATGTCAGTTGGGATGACCGCCTCGGCACCATACACAAGGAAGACTCCAGAGGGGTGAAGCCGGTTGACTTGTTTGGTGTAGTGCGCAGACTTCAAAGGACAGCCGGCAGCTCATCGAGCCAACAGCCGGCTGAGGGCTCCAGAGGTACAACCAGTCGGGGCTTGATGCCGGAGAGGATGAGGCCGTTGGCTCGCTCGACCTGGCCGTTTGACTGCGGGTGGGCGACGGATGCTAAGTCCAGCCGGATACCTTGGGCTGCGCAGAAACGTACCAAGGCTCCTTTGGCAAAATTTGTGCCATTGTCGGTGATGATGTTGTGCGGCACGCCGTACCGAGTTGTTATGTCCGTGATGAACGTCATGGCAGTCGGCCCATTCAGCTTCTTGATCGGTTTTGCCTCAATCCACTTGGTGAATTTGTCCACGGCGACAAGCAAATACGTCATGCCGCCGCGCGCCGTCTTGAATGGGCCCACCATGTCCAGTCCCTAAACAGCAAAGGGCCAAGTGAGGGGAATGGTCTTGAGTGCCGAAGCCGGCACGTGTTGCTTGGAGTTGAAGAGTTGGCATCCCTTGCAGTGTTTGACTAATTCTTTGGCGTCATCCAAAGCAGTCGGCCAGAAGAAACCATGGTGGAAGGCTTTGGCGACAAGTGATCTTGAGGCCGCGTGGTGGCCGCACTCTCCTTGGTGAATGTCTGTGAGGATTGCAATGCCCTTCTCTTGCTCGACGCACCGTTGGAGGATTCCAGTGACGCTGCGCTTGAGTAGTTCTCTGTTGACGATTGTGTATGCCCCGGCTCGACGCTGGACTTGTCTTGCTTCTGTTTCATCAGCCGGCAGGTCTTGGTTTACTAGGAAGTTGAGGATGGACTGAGCCCATGATGGAGCCGCGACTTCTTCTACTGCCAATGTGGCTAATGCCAATGTGGCTACTGCCAATGTGGCTACTGCCACCAGGGTGGGTGGGCTGGGCGGTGAGGTACTGGGGTCAGCCGCCGGCTGTTGTGTTGGAGCAATCCCCGGGCCGGCTACCGCAGTCCCCGAGCCGGCCGCCGAAGTCCCTGAACCGGCCGCCGAAGTCCCCGAGCCGGCTGCCGAAGTCGTTGGGCTAGCTGTCGAAGTCCCCGAACCGGCCGCCGAAGTCCTCGAACCGGCTGCCGAAGTCGTCGGGCCGGCTACGGGGATCTTGAGGTCGCCTACTCGGTTCTTCGAGCCAGACCCGGCCGCATCGGGGTCAGGCGGCACGAAGATGGAATCGGACTCTGGAGACGGCTTGATGGACGACTTGAGGAGGCGTTGTAGAGCGACGCCGGTTGGAATTGCTTGCCGAGTGGAGCCTATTCGAGCCAGGGCATCGGCTGGCTCGTTGTCGGCTCGAGGTACGTGGAGGAACTCGCATCCTTCAAAGTATCCGCTGAGTTGTTGGACCAGGAAACGGTAGCTCGCCATATTCGCGTCCTTGGCGTCCCAGTCACCGGATGATTGCTGGACCACCAGGTCCGAGTCGCCATAACATAGGATCCGGCGAATGCCAAGTTCTTTGGCAAGCCGGAGCCCGTGTATGAGCGCCTCGTACTCGGCCACGTTGTTGGAGGCGGCAAAGTGGATCTGTAGCGTGTATCTGAGCTTGTCGCCTTTCGGAGAGGTAAGGACGATGCCGGCTCCCAAGCCGGTGCGCATCTTGGACCCGTCGAAGTGCATGCACCAATGGGTGGAGTCGGGAGCCGGCGGCAGGCACTGGGTCTCGGCCCAGTCGACGAGGAAGTCGGCCAGTGCTTGGGACTTGATGGCAGTGCGGGGTTGGTAGAAGATCATGTAAGGGGCCAGCTCGATGGCCCATTTTGCCACCCGGCCAGATGCATCCCGGGTGCCTATGATCTCGGCTAGCGGGGCAGTGCATATGACTGTGACGGGATGCTCTTGAAAGTAGGGCTTCAGCTTCTTGGCGGTGAAGTACACGCCGTAACACATCTTCTGGTAGTGGGGGTAGTTCTGCTTTGAGGCGGACAGCACCTCGCTCAAATAATACACCGGCCTCTGGACCGGCTGGGCTCGGCCTTCTTCTGGGCGCTGGACTATGATGACGGTGCTGACCACCCGGCTGGTTGCAGCGATGTAGAGGAGCATGGGCTCTTTCTCAATCGGCGCCGCGAGGACAGGTGGCATGACCAGCATCTTCTTTAGTTCGTGAAAAGCTTGGTCGGCCTGGTCGTTCCACTCGAAGTGAGTGCTATTCTTCATGAGGCGGTAGAGGGGGAGAGCTTTCTCTCCGAGCCAGCTGATGAAGCGGTTCAAGGAGGCCAAGCACCCGGTGAACTTCTGGATGTCTCGAAGCTTGATGGGGATCGCCATTCTCTCGATGGCCTTGATCTTCACCGGGTTGCATTCAATGCCGCGTTCGGAGACCAGGAAGCCTAGGAGCTGGCCGGCTGGCACTCCAGACACACATTTTTCGGGGTTGAGCTTGATTTGGAACCGGCGTAAGTTCTTAAATGTTTCCTTGAGGTCTCCCAGCAAGGTGCCGCGCTTCTCCGTCTTCACCACGATGTAATCCACGTAAACGTGAGCGTTTCTGCCGAGTTGCTTGAGGAGGCACTTCTGCATGCAACGCTGAAAGGTGGCACCGGCATTTCTCAAGCCGAATGTCATGGTCAGGTAGTAGAAGGCTCCAAATGGCGTGATGAAGGCGGTCTTCAGGCAGTCGTCCGGTTCCAGCTTTATCTGATGGTATCCGGAGTAAGCATCCAAAAAACTCAACAGCTCGCATCCGGCCGTGGAGTCTATCACTTGGTCAATCCTTGGCAGGGAAAAAGGATCTTTGGGGAAAGCCTTGTTGAGGCTCGTGTAGTCTATACACATGCGCCACTTGTTGTTCTTCTTTAGCACAAGGACCGGGTTGGCGAGCCACTCTGGAAAGAAAACTTCCATGATGAAGCCGGCCGCCAAGAGCCGGGCTATCTCCTCCCCTACAATCATGCGCTTCTCCTCCAACAATCGGCGAAGGGGTTGTCTGACTGGCTTTGCGTCTTCTCGAACGTGCAGTTTGTGCTCGGCGAATTTCCTCGGAACACCCAGCATGTCCTTGGGGGACCATGCAAAGATGTCCCGATTCTCACGGAGGAAATCGGCGAGCTCGCCTTCCTATTTGTTGTTCAGGTTTGCCCCGATGACGGCAAACCTCTCTGGATGCTCGGGGTCAAGAGGTATCTTCTTCGTCTCCTTGGCCGGCTGGAAAGACCCTTGAGTATCATGCTCCTTAGGGTCGAAGGACACGGCCGACTGCTTGCCGGCTATGGCCACGACTCGGTCCAGCATCTTCTTCTCTTCGGCAATCACAAGGGACTCGGCCAGCCGGCTACTGGCCGCTGCGCACTCGGAGGACTTCTTGTAATCACCGGCTACGGTGATGACGCCTTTGGTGCTTGGTATCTTCATCTTGAGGTATGCATAGTGGGGAACTGCCATGAATTTGGCCAAGGCAGGACGGCCCAGCAATGCATGGTAAGGGCTCTCCAGGTCCACCACTTCAAACCAGATCGCTTCCCGGCGGAAATGCTCCTTGTCCCCAAAAAGTACATCGATCTTGATTTTGCCGATGGGGGCACAGGACAGGCCGGGTATGATGCCGTGGAAAACTGTCCGAGTGGGCGTGAGCTGCTTTGTCTTGACGTTTAACTTCTCCAGGGTGTCATGATATAGGATGTTGATGCTGCTCCCGCCGTCTATCAACACACGGGAGAAGTGGGCGGCGCGTCTGTCCGTTGCAAGGGTGGCTTCCAGGACCAAAGCATAAGAGCCGGGAGACGGCATCACCTCCGGATGGTCGGCCCGGCTCCAGCTGATGGGCTTTTCTGACCAATGCATGTGTCCAGCGGGGTTGGCAGCGACCACGCCAACTTCCTGGCGCTCTTGGCGTTTGCTGCGCCGGTCTTTGGGATGGCTTGTAAAGACGATGTAGGTTGCTTCCTCATCAGGGAACTCGTCATGCACGGCTCCGACTGCGGGCCGAGCGGCCGGAGGCGGCGGGCCGGCAGGCGGAGGCGGCAAGAGCCCCTCGCCCTTAGAGATTCGGGTGAGCCAATTGCACTTCCGGGTCGTGTGGTTGGACGGCTTCGCGCCGCTGTGGAACTTGCAAGGGGCGTCGAGGGTTTGCTCGTAGGAGAAGGCGGGCTGCCAAGCCGGCCTGCCGCCCTTGGGCTTCTTGGGCGCCGGTCGTTCTTCGGGCGGCGCATCTTCGACTGTGGCCACCTGCCGGCTGGCGGGAGGCGGCGCGGGGCCCTTGCGCTTGTGGTCGTTCGAGTTAGGGTGTCGGCCGGAATCCCCAGCCGGTGTCTTGGGCGCCAGGTCGAGTACCTTTCCGGACGCGTCCACCCGAAGCTCGGTCTTCATCGAGGAGTCGGCGGTGGCGTACTTGTCCGCTATGTCCAGAAGCTCGTCGAGGGTAGTCGGCTCGTCGCAGAGGAGCTTGTGCTTGAGGAGGGTGCCTTCTCGGCATCCGGCTATGAAGTATTCTATGGCTTGCACCTCATGCACCCCTTCGCAGGAGTTGCGGAGCTCGGCCCAACACATGAGGTAATCATGAGTGGACTCGGTGGGGCCTTGTACGCACAAGGAGAGCTGTCTGGGCTTGGGAGCCCGCTTGTAGGTGCTGGTGAAGTTGCGGATGAAGGCTTCCGTGAAGTCTAGCCAGCTGTTGATGCTACGCGGCTTGAGGCTGTTGAGCCAGGTCCGCGCCGTGCCTTGCAGCATGAGGGGCACGTACTTCACGGCAACGCACCGGTTGCCATTGGCTATGCTAACCGCTGTGGAGTAGTCGATCAACCAATCTTCCGGCTTCACGGAGCCGTTGTACTTGGGAGTGTCTCTTGGAAGCGAGAACCCTTTGGGAAAGGGCTCGTCGCGGATGCGGGGGCCGAAACAAGGCGGGCCGACATCGTCTTCTTCTTCCAACGCCAGGGATCGCGCTAGGCGGTCGATCCGGTGGCGGGCGTCGTTCTCACCGATTCCTTCGCGACGGCCTAGCCGGCCGCTGAGAGTCGGGTGCGCCACTGGCGGCGAGGCAGGATATCTCTCTCCACGGAGCGGAGGCGGAGGCGGGTCGCCCCGCCATTCCATGGCTCGGGGATGACCGTCCGCGTCTCGCTCGATGGAGATCCGGGTCCGGCTGCGGCTGGCAGCCGGCTCTTTCTCGCGTCGCGCGTGGGTATTGCTCGTAGTCGGTGTCCGGGACGTCGCGCCGTGTTCTCGGCGCGGGGGAAGGCTTTCCGCACGGGCGTCGGCTTCGTGTCGCTGCACGGCTACGTCAATCAATTGCTGGATGCGCCGGGTCATGTGGGGGAGGTCTTCGGCCTCCAAGCCGTCCAACTCGTCTACAGCCGCCTGGGCAGCACGTAAGTTCTCGAGCGGCGTGGCATAGACCGGGCGGTCGACTCCCAGTGTGTCGGTGATGACGGCGCCGCGTTGCTTGACAAGGCCGGCCCGGCTTGGCCCGCCCAGGGCCGGCATGCCGAAGGCGGCGCGATCAGCTTCGCGCTGGTAGGCCTCAGTGAGGCGTCTTACGGAGGCCAGTCTCCGGCCCTCTGCGAGGAGGGCGAGGCGGCATGCCTCCAGTGCTTCGTTTTCGGCATCAGCCGGGAGGGGAGCGGACAAGTCATGGGCCGCCGCGTGCGAGGCGTAGTGGGCGCTCTCGTCGGCCAAGCCGCCGTGGCCGACAACCATCACTTCGGCGGTGACAGCTTCACAGCCGTCGGCTCGAGGAAGCGGGTCGTTGTAGATCGCGACATTGGTGGGGAAGGTGTCGTAGGAGGCCGTGTCGGAGTCGACAGGCATCGGGTCGGTGGAGCCAACTGACTCCAGGTCCGCAGCGGGCTCGCTGGAGACGTGGAGCTGGCCGAGAAGGTTGGCGAGGTGGTCGGTGCCCGCATCGGAGGTGAGCTCGTCGGAGATGAAGGTCTCGTCGGGGAGATCGGCGAGGCCACTCGCCGCGCAGACGCTGGTGACGCCTTGCAGCGCGTCATGGCAAGCGACATCGGGCGTGCCGGACTGACCCGGCGGTAACAATCGCAGAGGTGCTCCCTTTACCACCTAGCCGAACAATCAGGAACGTAGGGGTAAGCACAGGAGCCAGGCAACCCAGCTTGTCCAAAACTTAATTCATATCGATGCATATAATGGCGAATAAAAGGTACATGCGGAAGTGTGACGCATGTGTTGGGCATGAAGCCCGTATAAATAAGCTTCTGTTAAAGAAGCCCCCAGGTATAATGAGCGCGGATAGCGTGTCAAGTGTGTGCGAACAATGCGCAAACGAGCCTTAAGAGGCTTGCAAGAAAAAGGAGGGAGAAGGAGAAAAATAAAAGACAGCTAAAGTATAAAATATAGACGAAGGAAGGAGACGAACTCAGAATCCGGCGCTAGGCGTAGAATCTTCGGAGACGGGCTGCGTTCCATTGGTTCGGCTCGAGTCGGTTATCCGACGCGTTTCGCAAACGGTACGCTCCGCCGGTCAGGACTTGGCCGATGACGAAGGGACCTTCCCATTTGGGCTTGAGTTTGTCCTTTTTCTTGTCCGGCAGGCGTAGAACTAATTCGCCAGCATTGTAAGCTTTGGCCCGTACTTCTCTGCTTTGATATCTTCGAGCCTGTTGTTGATAGAATGCGGAACGAGTTTTTGCCACGTCGCGCTCCTCCTCTAAGGCGTCCAAACTGTCCTGCCGATCTAGCTCGGCTTCTCTTTCTTCGTACATGCGCACGCGAGGTGAGTCATGAATTATGTCGCAGGGCAAAACTGCCTCTGCGCCGTATACCATAAAAATGGTGTGAATCCGGTAGTGCGATTCGGCGTGGTTTGCAGCCCCCAGAGTACGGAGTCGAGCTCCTCTACCCAGTGCGTATTAGATTCCTTGAGGGACCGCACTAGTCTGGGTTTAATGCCGCTCATGATTAGACCATTTGCTCGCTCGACTTGACCGTTAGTTTGAGGGTGATAGACTGAAGTGTAGTCGAGCTTGATGCCCATGTTTTTGCACCAGAGTTTGACCTCGTCGGCCGTGAAGTTCGTGCCGTTATCAGTGATGATGCTGGGAACGCCGTAACGGTGTACTACCCCTGATATGAAGTCTATCACCGGTCCGGATTCGGCCGTCTTAACGGGCTTGGCCTCTATCCATTTGGTGAATTTATCCACCATGACCACACTACTAGGAAAAGGGCTATAGATAGGATTGATACTAATGGCGCACCGAGGAAGCAGTGCGCCACTACTATATACTAATGGTGCACCAGTTGGTGATGCGCCATTAGTGTGGAAGACACTAATGGCGCACCAGAGACATGGTGCGCCACTAGTATTAATTTTTTTTTCATTTTTCCATACATACTAATGGCGCATCACGTCGAAGTGCGTCATTACTAGTTCTAACTAGTAATGGCGCACGAGGCAGATCGTGCACCATTACTGTATTTTTTTTATTCTTTTTTTTGCAAAACTACTAATGGCGCACTCTGGCCAGGTGCGCCATTACTAGTTTAGACTAGTAATGGCGCACTATGACCTGGTGCGCCATTAGTATATATATATATATATATATATATATATATATATATATATATATATATTACTTTTCTGCAACACTACTAATGGCGCACCACCTGCAGGTGTGCCATTAATAACCAGGGTTACTAATGGCGCATTTGCTGCTGGTGCGCCATTAGTAACCTGGGACTCCAACAAGATATTTTGGACAGCCCCACACCTACCCACTCACTTTCCCCACTTCATTCCCTCCACCTCCTTCTCCAAGCTTTCGGCTGCCTCCTCCTCCTCACCTCATTTCCACCATAGATTCATCAAAATTAAGTGGTGAAATTACCTTTTTTTGATAGGTAAGTAAGGGGAAAGCTATCTTCATGATGTAGATCTACTTTTTTTCTCCCTAGCTCACTCCAACAACGTGCACATGCACTTTTTGTGGCCTAGCTAGATCTATGTATGTTTGTGATGTTGCTTGTGTTTGTGGTGTTGCATATATGTTTGTGTTTGCAGGTACCGGTATTTGAAATGCGATAGTTGCCAATATTTTGCCGGAATGTTGATTCATTTCCGTTTCGGCGAGAATTTTGGCACTATGTATTCTTTTTGGTCCTATTTTTAGGGAAGGTCATGCCAAATTTTTTCTTGGTTCTAAAATATCATTTTGCTCTACCCCGCAGGCGACCATGGTCCGCACGATGACCGAAGGCATCATGAATAGGTTTTTGAGCTCCGCGAAGGCCGAGATGCTTCAAAAGAACGAGACGGAGATAAGATGTCCGTGTCGAAGATGCAAGCTGAAGAGCCTTATTGCGGACCCGGATTCCGGGCAGGTGCGGGACCACCTGCTCTTGCGTGGTTTCATGGATGGCTATGGGTGGCAAGGTGATGAAGATGACTATGAAGTCGTCCATGGGGGCCGGGCAAGAAATGAGGAAGGGAAACAAGACAAGTATTACCGCGGCGAGGGCGGGCGAGAAGACGAAGAATCTCTAGGACATGATCACGGCGGTGATGCTGTACACAGTCATCATGTAGAAGATGTTGTACATGATGATGAGGAAGATCAAGACGAAGGGAATGATCATGAAGATGAAGATGCCGGAGCAGACGACGATGGAGGCTGGGTACAGGACCCTCATATTCAAGAGCTGCTTCTCAAGCAGACGGATAACGCAAGAGCTGCCGCCCGAGAGAAAGCCAAGCTGGATCAACTGGAGATAGACGCGGTTACTCCATTGTATGAAGGATGCAGGCCCGAGGATACCCGCCTGAAAGTAACGCTCATGGCTCTGGAGATGAAGGTAAAACACAAAATGACCGACACATGCTTCGACGAGAACATGTCATTCTGGCACGAACGTCTTCCCAAGGGGAACAAGTGCCCGACCAGTTTCGAGGAGGCGAAGAAAATCGTGTGTCCTCTGTATTTACCGCACGTGAAATACCATGTGTGCATGAACAATTGCATCATTTATCGGGACGAGCACGCGGAGTCTACCATATGTCGGGTGTGCAGCGTCACTCGATACAAGAAGAGGAAGAAAGCTCCTCGAAAATTGGTGTGGTACTTTCCGATCACTCCTCGTCTGCAGCGGTATTTCGCGGACCCTAAGGTAGCGAAGCTCCTGCATTGGCACGTGGATAGGGAGGAGAATAAGAGGGAAGATGACGGAAATGATCCGGAGATAAATAAAAAAGACAAGATGCTGAGTCACCCTAAGGATGCGAGCCAGTGGCAAGCGTTGAACTTCGAATACCCGGAATTTGGGAAGGATCCAAGGAACATCGTGCTGGGCGCGAGCACCGATGGAGTCAATCCGTTTGGCAGCCAGAGAAGCACACATAGCACCTGGCCTGTGTTTGTGTGGATGTACAACCTTCCCCCCTGGTTGTGCATGAAGAGTAAGTACATTCACATGAGCATGCTAATTGAAGGGCCGAAACAACCAGGGAACGACATCAATCTGTATCTGGGGCTGCTGAAGGAGGAGCTAGACACGCTGTGGAAAATGCCAGCCAATACGTGGGACGCCGCAGAGAAAGAATATTTCCCTATGAGAGTCGCACTGCTCACAACGGTGCACGACTATCTCGGTTACGGATATCTCGCGGGGCAGGTAGTCCACGGATTTTCTGGATGCGTAAGGTGCATGGATGACACAATGTATCGCCAGCTAGATAGAGATCCCGGGTCTTTGAAAACCGTGTTCATGGGACATCGAAGGTGGCTTTGCGACGATGACCCGTGGAGGAAACGCAAGGATCTGTTCGATGGTGAAACCGAACCCCGAAAATGCCCGTGTACAAGGAGCGGCGAAGAAATAGACGAGCTGTTGAAAAATTGGAAAGACTTCCCACTGCCGGGAAAGAAGCAAAAGGCGCCAGAGCCGGGAAAAAAGCGAAAGGCGCCAGAGCCGCTGCTGAAGGTATGGAAAACGAGGTCTGTTTTCTGGGACTTGCCGTACTGGAAGATCCACCGTGTGCCTCACAGCCTTGATGTCATGCATATCACGAAGAACGTGTGCGAGAGTCTGCTTGGTACCCTGCTCAACATGCCAGAGAGGACCAAAGATGGGCCGAAAGCAAGGGCAGACTTGAAATCAATGGGCATCAGGCAGGAGCTTCACGCTAATGATGATGATGATGATGATGATGATGATGATGATGATGAGGCGAATCAGGACACAGAAAGTCGTCGCAAAGGCAAAAAGGCCAAGAAGACCGGAAATGACTACCCTCCCGCGTGCTTCACTCTAAGTCAGGAGGAGATCGAGTAGTTTTTCACCTGCCTCCTAGGAGTAAAACTTCCTTACGGTTACGCGGGGAAGATAAGCAGATACCTAGACCCAGCGAAGCAGAAGTTCAGCGGGATGAAGTCTCACGACTGTCACGTGCTGATGATGCAGATACTTCTAGTTGCAATCCGTGGGATCATGGACGCGCACGTCCGTGAAATGCTATTTGGCCTATGCAACTTTTTCGACGTCATCTCTCGGAAGTCGATTGGCGTGAGGCAACTCAGATGGCTACAGGAAGAGATCGTGGTGATACTATGTGAGCTTGAGATGTACTTCCCGCTCGCATTCTTCGACATTATGGTGCATCTGCTGGTCCATATCGTGGAGGATATCATCCAACTCGGGCCGACGTTCCTGCACAGCATGATGCCGTTCGAAAGGATGAATGGTGTCATCAAAGGATACGTTCGCAACATGTCACGTCCAGAGGGAAGTATAGCCAGGGGCTTTCTGACCGAAGAGTGCATCTCCTACTGCACGAATTATCTAGGCATCGAGAACCCCGTTGGTCTGCCCGTCAACAGGCACCTAGGCAGGCTCGCTGGATGGGGTCACCGTGAGGGTCGCCGCGAAATGCATGTCGACTTCGAGGGTCGACTCGCCGACTTTGAAAGAGCAAACCTAGTCGCGCTACAACACATAGACGTGGTCGATCCTTGGGTGGTAGAGCACAAAACCTTTATTGAGAAGACGTACAATGACCGAGGCCAACAGAGGACGGACGAAGATATAATCAAAGAGCACAACTCATGTTTCACGCGTTAGTTCAAGCAGAAGCTTCTGTCGTACCCTTTACATGAGGATTCTTCCGCGGAAGAACAACTCATATTCGCCTTGTCACAGGGCATCGAGCACAACCTGATGACCTATGAGGCGTACGATATCAACGGCTACACATTCTATACCGAGGACAAGGACATGAAGAGCGATGGTTATCAGAACTCCAGGGTAACTATGGAATCCTACACCGGCAACGACAAGGACAGATACTACGGAAGGATCGAGGAGATCTGGGAGCTGAGCTACGCTGGAGAGAAGGTCTCAATGTTCCGTGTCAGATGGGCCAAGAGCGTCCTAAAAGAAGACCGGTATTTCACCACCATGGTTATACCCGAAGCCAAATCCAAGACCGCGGGCGCAAACGTCACCGCGAAATATGAGCCATGGGTACTGGCTTCCCAAGTGGACCAATGCTTCTTCATTACCGACCCGTCAAAGCCCAGTCGTGTTGTCGTGAGGAGAGGCAAAAGGAAGATCATCGGAATGGATGGAGTAGCCAATGAGCAAGACTTCGACAAGTACGGCGACCCAAAGATCGAACATGACGACGACGATGAAGTAGCAGCACACACCACAAGAAGAAGCAGGACAACCCTACCTAAAGGACGTCCGTTCCACAGAAGAACTCCATTTGCGAAAAAGAAGGGCAAGAAGATTGTGAACAGATAGCTACCTAAGATCGATTGTATTTAAATCGTAGTCTTCATTTCTTGATTGTATTTCATGGGCACTTTTTGATATCATGAATATTTTTAAATTTCATGGACACTTTTTGATCTCGATCTCGATCCCACCCGCACCCTCCCCCGCTAGCTCCACCACCGCCGACGACCCACCGCAACCCTCCCAC
>NC_057794.1:579063068-579085746 GCF_018294505.1 Triticum aestivum
AACCCTAGAAACCTACCGCGCCTCTCCGCTCGAGCTCCACCGTGCGAGGCGACAGGTAAGGCGGCGGGCGGAATCTGCTTCAACACCGGGCCAGCGAGCCACGGAAGCAGGGCGCGACGGTGCTCGACCCCTCCACCCCCCCTCCACCTCTTCTTCCTCGGGGAAGCAGAGCCGAACTCGCCGCTGTAGACGTGCTCGCTCGCCCCCAGTAGACGTGCTCGCCGTTGTAGACGTGCTCGTCGGGGCCTCTCCTCCGACGTCACCGGTGAGCCACCGCGCCCTGCCCTCTCCCTCTCTGCTCGATCCTCTCTCTTCTGTCTCCACCTTCTATTCTTGCCTGTGAGGTGTTTGATTAAATGTCAATTCAAATGATTGATGCAGCCGCGTCCATCGGAGCACCACGACCGCGTCTGCGACCTCGTCTCTGCTCCACCGCCGTATACGACCTCGTCTGCGACCGCGTCCGTCGAGGTAAGTTCACCAAAATTCAGTAGTGTGTGCACCAAAATTCAGTGTTGTCTGCATTTTGGTTGTAATCTGGGTTAACTATGATTTTTCCCTTTTTTGGCTTTGCTATTATGAACATAAACAGTTGGTAGCAATTTCAAGTGATATATATGTGGTACATTGCCATTAATGAAATAAATGGAATCATTCATCTCATTCCATGCATGGTGTGTGTATGATGCTGTCAAGATTTAGTGTTTTCCTTGCTGCAACTAATATTGCAGCAAGATTCTAGTTAGAAGTTCCTTTGCAATACTACATTCTTCCAACTAATGCAAGCAAAATCAGAGAAGCCACTCCTTCTAACTACACTAGAGATTGTAGTTAAGTTCTAAATAATCACCCACTAATTGCACCCTTCTAATTAACTGCACAGGAGATCCACCCCTGTAACCACTCCAATGCATCAACAGAGAAGTTTGCTACATGATTGCCATTATACTCCTTGCTGCTAGTTGCATTATTTCTCAGTGCTACAAATGCGTTTAACTTGTAGCTTCTAGCTTAAGTGAGTAGCCAGTACTTTAGTGAGTAGGTTAACTTGTTTAAGTACCGCCAGTTAGTAGTACTGATATTAAATGATGCCTGAAATGATGTATTATGTATCTTTAGCATGATCTGTTTCACATAATAAATGATGCCTGAAATGAATTCTTGTGTAAGTGAAGGCTTGCTATGTTATTGCAGCCAGCTGTTTTCTGTTTCCTCATTTGGATTACTCAGTTATTTAGTTTATTATTACTTGGGAATAGTACTGTGAGAAAAAAATGATTATCTGCATTGCATTGTTAAATGTTGTACTAGGAAGTGACATGGAGCAGTGTAATGGCATGGCCATTGACCTATGGCTGGCATCTAGACAGCACACACATATATACAGAGGCACATTGTGGTGCTGCTTTGTTTCTGTGGTCACATTGTGGTGCCTGGCACATTTGCCCCATCATTTCATTACCCCTTTCTCCTGAAATGTTGATTAATTTCCGTTTTGGTTGAGAATGGGGCACTCCTAGGTCAAGAAAATTAGCAAAGGTCATGCCCAATTTTCTTGACCTAGAAGATGCCCGATTCTCAACCAAAACAAAAATTAATCAGCATGTATCTTGACATCAACCAACTTTCTGGACACATCCCTCGACAACTAGGTTATCTTGAGAACTTAGAGGAGTTGTGGCTTTGCTACAACACACTAACAGGTTCCATCCCAAACTGCCTAGGACTTGGACCTTAGCAACAACACACTAACAGGTTCCATCCCAAAACACCTAGGTAATATCACAAACATCTCTCAATTGTTCCTTGACAATAGCCCCAGTTGTGTATTCCCAGAGTACTGTAGTCAGTAGCTTAACTTGTTTAAGTACTGCTAATTAGTTGTACTGATATTAAATGATGCCTGAAATGATGTATCATGTATCTTTAGCATGATCTGTTTCGGATAATAAATGATGCTTGAAATGAATTCTTGTGTAAGTGAAGGCTTGCTATGTTGTTGCAGCCAGCTATTTTCTGTTTCCTCATTTGGATTACTCAGTTATTTAGTTTATTATTACTTGGGAAAAGTACTGTGGGAAAAAATGATTATCTGCATTGCATTGTTAAATGTTGTACTTGGGCACAATACCTTTTCATCCATCATTTACACTGTGAATCCAATACCAGTTGCCCATGCTGATTATTTCACTTCAAACAGGCCACCTAGTGGCACAAAGCTCCATCAAAAACAGAATCAAAGCAGTGTAGTGGCATGGCCATTGACCTGTGGCTGGCATCTAGACACCACACACATACATACAGAGGCACATTGACTATTACTATGGCAAGTACTGTGTCAAGTACTCCATGTGTTTTTGTTGGCAGTTTATCATGAAATTGCAGGTACCCCGAGAGGCCCTTGAGTTTGCCGAAATGTCGATTAACTTCCGTTCCGGCAAATTCGGGTACTCCATATGTCCTATTTTCAGCAAAGGTCATGCTGAAATTTTTCGTGAATTTTAGCATGACTTTGCAAAAAATAGGACATATGGGGTACTTGCGACTAATGCATGGGCCGGGGTATCTTAGTACTTAGTTAAGTAGGATCAACTGCCCCGCCATTCTTGCTGCATTAAACCATGGGTGGCAATAGAGCCAAGTGATTAGGCCCAACTTAGAATTCTCCTTAGCATCGATAAACCCTAGATGATAAACCCAACATAGGTGGCAATAGAGCCAAGTGATTAGGCCCAACCTAGGGTGCCTCGGCTTAGGCTTTTAGGGTGCCTCGGCGTCTACAAACCCTAAATGATGAAAGCTTAGGCTTTTAGGGTGCCTCAGCGTCGACAAACCCTAAATGATGAGACCATGATCTTGTTCCTTGACAATAACCAACTTTTTGACCAAACTTTTTTCCTATTTAGAGCGAAACATGGCCCATAACGATGAGGCCGTTGGTTCGGGCAGCAAGCAATTCTGGGAGCTGTCCCAGGAGATGGAGGAACAACCTCACCGCTATGAGGACGCCGCGGAAGACACCAATCCTGACTACACAACCCCTAGTGGCGTCGGGGATGACACCACTGATGGTGCCGCCGAGGATGCCACCACTGATGATGGCGGCGCACACACAGATGGCAGCCAACCAAAGAAGCAAAGGAAGGACCGGCGCCCGAATGCGCTCCGCACCCTCAAGGAGGAATTCACTCAAGTGGACTCCGACGGGAATCCAACGGAGCCCAAACATATAGTCAAGGGGTACTCGCTTCAGCTCGGGTGCATTCTCCGGAGCACCGTCTCGATCAACACCGATAACCTTAGGAATAAGGACCACGGGAATTTGCGCAACCTCCTCTTCACGAAGCTGCACGAACGATACAAGTTCCCCGCCGATTTGAAAACACACGCCTCTCAGGGAATAAAGTGAACAGTGCCGCCCTCACGAAGATGAGCACGACCCTGTCTACTTGGAGAAGCGCGGTGAAGAGAATGATTGATAAAGGTGATAGTTATGAGAAGATCAAGGCGAAATATCCATTGATGAGCGAAGATGAGTACAAGGAGTTCAAGATCAAGTGCGAGAGCAGCGCAACCTCCGAATCAAGTCAGTGGGGGAAAGAAATGTGGGAGTTGAACTTAGGGGAACACAAACTCGGTCCCGGCGGTTACAGAGTGGCGAAGCCTATATGGGACAAGGAGGACGCGGAGTGTGCCGAGCAAGGCCTACCACCCCGCTTCGAGAAATATAGCGGTAACAAGCAGACCAGGAACTATGTCAGGGCCCGGTACAAGGAGGACCCGATAACAAAGGAGCTTACCACGGATCCGAAGACTAGGGCGCTTGAGCTTGTTCTGGTAAGGAATACATCCCCGCGTAATTAGCTCCATATGGTTGCACTCTAATTAATCCCCAATATTTCTAAATGGTTCATGTTCCTTTCGCAGGACACTGAAAGCAGTAGCGCGGGGTCGTCTTAGAGCTCCCCTTTCGACACCCCTTTAAATAGGGCGTTGAACATAATGAAAAGCAAGGATAAGCTCACTAAGCCGACGTCAGCTGGTCGTGTGGCCGGCAAAGGCTTGTCCACAAAATGGGGGTCATACTATACCGCTGGTGTGCGGAAGGAGAAAAAGGCCAGCACAGAAAGCCAGACGCGCGAGGTTGAAGCACTCAAGGCACAAGTGGCGCGGATTCTGGAGCTTGTCCAAGAGCAAGTGGAACAACAACTGGGAACGAAGCTTAACGCCATGGTGCCTACGTTGATTCATGGGCTTCAGACGTGGATTGCGGGCGGCCAACAGGGGCCTCCCCCGATTCCCAGCTTCACGGCCAGCAACTCGCACAGCGCGCAGGCGGCGCCATTGGTGTCTCCGGCGGCGCCATTGGTGTCTCCGGCGGTGGCGCCATTGGTGTCTCCGGCGGAGGCGGTATTCATGTCTCCGGCGCCGGCACGGGCATTGGAGCTTAATGCACCCGGGTGTACGCCGGCCGGCACCTCGCCAGCAAGCGCCCCCTCCGTCAGTTGCACGCCCGCCGTTGGCGGTGCCTCGACATTAGCCGAGCTCGACGACATCACGGTAACTAAGCCTCTCGGCCGATGACTTCATCTCCTTGCCTTTGACTGGGCATCCCTGACGCCCTGTACATGTTTTCGCAGGGCACCGCCGACGTTCCTTGCACTCTTCTGCACTTCGTGGGCGCCGAGTTGGTCGATGTCGCCAAGGGCAGAATCGTTCAACCGGGCAACCCCATGTTCCACGGTAATCTGATGCCACCCACAATGTATAGGGTTGAAGTGGTTCGGGTGCTGCCAGGCTGCGACGAGCTGTTACCTCCGGTTCGACCCGCTGGGGCCGACGAAGAAGATGAGATGACCCTCAGCGCCTGCGTAAACTGGCCCCTGCTTTGGCCGAAGAGCCAGATTCGTTTGGGGGCGGGGGACACCACCCCACAGACAAGACCGCCAGTCGTGCCGGCGCCAAGCCATGGCAAGAACGCCGCAACGCTACCAGACCTGTCGGACATCCCTATGTCGGACATCCCTATGGCACGGGATCCGGACAACCCTATGGCACAGGATCCGGACGATGACGACAACGACGACGGTACATTTACCGAAGTCGATAAGTACTTCGCCGAACATGGGTACGCTGACGAGTTCTGCGGGCCTCTTTCTCAAGAACCCAACCAAGACGACCGCAATCTAGCTGGTACGGCGGAGAAATCCAATTGCAACAGGCGTCGTCTGGCGTTCAGTTCTCAGGAGACGCCTCTAGCTCCCGCCTTCACCGAGCCTCAGATAGCTGAGGTGCGAAATATTATCAGCCCCAACACGCTCAAGAAGGCGGTCTGTGAGCAGAACTCGGTCCCATTACAGGAGATCAAGAAGAAGGGACAGAAACGAAAGACTAACAAGGGCGCCGGTGCGAGCCAGCCGGCACCGAGTTCGATCCGTGCTCAGGACGGGCCACCTTCACCTAAGGATATCTCGAGGAGGGCGCATGTGGCGGGTAGGGCGATGCTACCGCCAAATATGCTGAATGCTGCAACTGGTGCTATACGGAGTCTGCACGACAGTGTTCTTTCTTTGGAGAAGCGGCATCTCAGAGAGAAGGATGTGGCATACCCGGTTTTCGTGGCCAAGGTGCCAGAGGGCAAGGGCTTTGTGGATGGTGACATCGGGGGTACGATCGTCCTATGGTTTGATGACATCTTTGCTATGTTTAACCTTCATCCGCTGCACTACACCTTCGTTCGGCTGTTTTCGTAGAGTATGGAGATGCGGATCATTAGAGACAAGACCCCGGACATCGTGATAGTCGACCCCTTCTACATGCGTGCCAAGCACTTGAGCAGCGCTGGGGACCGCCAAGTTGCGAGTTCACACCTCGAAGGCATCATTCTGGCAAACCCAGATAAGGATAACTTCCTTGTGGCTTACTTTCCCGAGTAAGTCATCCCTTAACCGCCCCGTAACATATGATTTCTTAGATTTCGATCATTCTTTTTTTTCTAACATTCCGTGTTCTGTGCAGTGACACACATTGCACACTCATCCTCTTAAGCCCGAAATATTCCATGGCCATGTATTTTGAACCGAACCGTAACTCCAAGATAGACTACACAAATGTCAAGAAAGTTCTTGATGATGTTCTCCCCGGCTACGCCAAATCTGGAGGCACCTTCACCAGGACTGTTCGTAAGTACGGCAAGCACATGTTCTCACACAATACGAAGTTCTGCTGCGTCAAGCAGCCGCCTGGCGGTCAGAAGGATGCCTACTACGCCCTCCATCACATGCGGGCGATCGTAAGGGACCATCATCAACTTCTGCTACCAGATAATCTCAAAGATTGGGCCGCGAACTTGTCGGAAATCTAGGACGCGGACCTCAGACAAGAATTCTTTCGCATCCAGTCGGACTTTGCGGACATCATCCATCAAGATGTCCTTCATACGTCGGGGCAGTTCTTCCTCAGATATCAACTGTCCAACAGTGAGATAGATGGAATGCTACAAATGCAGGGTGACAACGACCGCGATTTCATGACCATCACGACAGACGTCGGCTTCATCCAGGCTCATGTCCGATGAGTCGAGTCAAAAGTAGTGATGTGTAGTTCTGAAACATTGATTGGCTCATGTTGTAATTAAACTTTAATGAATTCGTATGTCTCTTTGGTTTGGACAGTCGTTCAACTTAGATGTAATCGATGCTATTTATTACTAGGACCATGAATCGTGCTATTAATGTCTTGCTTTTCTCTTCCGATCCTTTTGTTGCATACTTACATATTGCTTATGTATTGTCTGTTGTTTGGCTTGTGCATAGAGATGCCGTCGTATGTCGTGTACAAGGGTAAGGTTCCCGGAGTCTACGACGACTGGGAAGAGTGTCGGAGACAGGTTCACCGTTTCAGCGGTAACAGTTACAAAGGGTACACCACTAGGGCGGAGGCCGAATCTAGATACGCCCGCTATCTAGCGGGAGAGAGGAGGGAGCGTTGGAGGAACCGGATGAAGACCAGTTTGATCGCGATGATGCTCATCGTGATGACCACAACTCTCTTCTATGTGATGGTAGTTTAGATGATCGATATCGACTTGTAGTGTGAAGACAAACTCGATACTCGCGGTCTTGAGACTTGTAATGTTTTATCTTTGTTCGGTCTTTTGAATTCGGAGACTAATATGATGAATTGTATTCGGAGACTAATCTTCTATTGTATTCGATGAATCTGATGTTGCTGTGTGCTGCTGTCTATATTCTGTCCAATAATATATTTTTTAACCAGTGCAAAAATCAGAAAAGTAAAAAAAAATATTCATACTAATGGCGCATCACCACCAGGTGTGCCATTAGTATGCCAAAGGATACTAATGACGCATCAACATAGCATGCGCCATTAGTATGACAAAGCACATGCTTAGGTATGGCCCCCCGGGAGGCACACTAATGGCGCATTGTGTTACATACTAATGGCCCACTGCTTGGTGCGCCATTAGTATACCAGATACTAATGGCGCACCAGTGGTGCGCCATTAGTAAAATATACTAGTGGCGTGCTACTAATGGCGCACTGGTAATGCGCCATTAGTAGGCAAAACCAGTGCGCCATTAGTAGGCCTTTTCCTAGTAGTGCCAATAGGTATTTTTGCTTGTGGGTTCCTCTTTTAAGGGGTCCAACCATGTCAAGCCCCCAGACCGTGAACGGCCAGGTGATGGGTATGGTTTTGAGGGCGGTGGGTGGCATGTGTCTTTGATTAGCAAAGAG
The DNA here is from genome assembly GCF_018294505.1 of Triticum aestivum. Lineage (NCBI taxonomy): Eukaryota > Viridiplantae > Streptophyta > Magnoliopsida > Poales > Poaceae > Triticum > Triticum aestivum. The sequence goes on from NC_057794.1 coordinate 579,070,827, forward strand.
CTAGCAACCGACGCATCGTTGGACTAAGTCCTGAGCATCTGCCCGGGCCGTCGGCCAATAGAACCCTGTACGGAAGGCCTTGCCTACAAGGGCCCCGGCTGCGGCGTGGTGCCCACCGAGTCCGGCATAAATTTCAGCCAGAAGATTTTGCCCTTCCTCTTCGGAGATACACCTTTGAAGGACTCTGATTGTGCTTTTCTTATAAAGCTCTCCCTCATGGACCTTATAGGCTTTTGATCACCGTACTATGCAGCGGGCCTCGTTTTGGTCCTCGGGAAGTTCCTGCCTAGTTAGGTAGGCTAGGAATGGTTCTGTCCACGGGGCAATGACTGCCATTATTACGTGGGCTGAAGATGTTACTTCGTTGGCAGAACCACCGATTGTGTCAGAATGTCTGGTGTCGGGCAGTGCGGTTGGGTCCGGGTTGTTATTTCCGGATTCCCCCTCCCATAGTACGGATGGCTTGAACAGCCTCTCTAGGAAGATGTTGGGAGGGACGGCATCGCGCGTTGCACCGATGCGTGCCAATACGTCTGCTGCCTGGTTATTATCCCGGGCTATATGGTGAAATTCGAGCCCTTCGAACCGAGCTGACATTTTTAGGACGGCATTGCGATAAGCTGCCATTTTCGGATCCTTGGAATCGAAGTCTCCATTTATTTGGGATATTGCGAGGTTCGAATCCCCGCGCACCTCTAGGCATTGAATGCCCATGGAGACTGCCATCCGGAGACCATGTAGAAGGGCCTCGTATTCGGCTGCGTTGTTGGAGTCCGTATACATTATCTGGAGTACGTATTGAACTGTATCTCTAGTTGGGGACGTCAGAACGATGCCATCCCCCAGGCCAGCCAACATCTTCGAGCCGTCGAAGTGCATAATCCAGTTGGAATACGCGCCGTACTCTTTAGGGAGTTCGGCTTCAGTCCATTCGGCGACGAAGTCGGCCAGAACCTGCGACTTAATAGCTCGCCGTGGCTTATAGGTTATGTCGAACGGGAGGAGCTCAATGGCCCATTTGGCAATCCGGCCCGTTGCGTCGCGGTTGTTTATAATGTCATTCAGAGGTACTTCGGAGGCTACTGTTATCGAACACTCTTGGAAGTAGTGTCGCAGCTTCCGGGATGCCATGAACACCGCGTACGCTATCTTTTGATAATGCGGATACCGTGACTTGCACGGAGTTAGGACAGTGGACACGTAGTAAACTGGTTTTTGAAGGGGGAACTTGTGTCCGTCCGTTTCTCGTTCGACAACGAGTACCGCGCTTACAACTTGATGGGTTGCCGCGATATATAATAGCATTGGTTCACCCATGTTGGGCGTGGCCAGGACCAGATTTGTTGCCAATATGGCTTTTATTTCTTCGAGTCCGGCCATGGCGGCATCCGTCCACTCAAAGTGTTCGGTGCGCCGGAGTAGGCGACAAAGGGGTAATGCCTTTTCTCCCAAACGGGAGATAAAGCGGCTTAGAGCCGCCACGCATCCAGTCAATTTTGTATTTGTTTGAGGTCTTTTGGGATATCCAATTGTGACAGGGCTCGGATCTTGGTTGGGTTTGCTTCAATTCCTCTACCGGATACAATGAAGCCCAAGAGCTTTCCGGCTGGTACGCCGAAAACGCATTTTTCTGGGTTGAGCTTCATGTCATATGCTTGGAGATTATCGAATGTGAGCCTCGAGTCGTCTACTAGAGTTTCGACATGCTTGGATTTGATGACCACATCGTCTATGTATGCCTCCACTGTTTTGCCGATCTGGTTTGCCAGACATGTCTGAATCATGTGTTGATATGTTGCGCCGGCGTTTTGGAGCCCGAAGGGCATTGTGTTGAAGCAGAATGGGCCGTATGGAGTGATGAATGTCGTTGCGGCTTGGTCTGGCTCTGCCATCTTAATTTGGTGGTAGCCGGAGTATGCATCGAGGAAGCACAATGAATCGTGCCCTGCGGTAGCGTTGATAATTTGATCGATGCGGGGGAGGGGGAAGGGATCCTTTGGGCAGGCCTTGTTAAGGTCCTTGAAATCGACACATAGGCGCCAAGATTTGTCCTTCTTTGGTACCATCACCAGGTTTGCTAGCCAGTCTGGATGTTTTATATCTCTGATGAATCCGGCCTTTAGTAATTTGGCTAGCTCCTCTCCCATGGCCTGTCTTTTGGGTTCGGAAAAACACCGAAGAGCCTGTTTGACTGGCTTGAATCCTTTTAGGATATTTAGGCTGTGCTCGGCCAGCCGGCGTGGGATTCCTGGCATGTCTGAAGGGTGCCAGGCAAAAATGTCCCAATTTTCGCGTAGGAATTCTCGTAGTGCGGCGTCTACATCAGGGTTTAATTGTGCCCCGATGGAGGCCGTTTTTGTAAGGTCCGTTGGATGGACTTGGAATTTGACTATTTTGTCCGCCGGTTTAAAAGAGGTGGACTTGGATCTCTTATCGAGTATCACATCGTCCCTATTCACCATGGAGCGCAGCGCAGTGAGTTCCTCGGCCGCTAGGGCTTCGGATAGTGCCTCAAGGGCCAGTGCGGCTGTCTTGTTTTCGGTGTGGAGTGCTATGTCCGGGTCACTGGTAAGAGTGATGATTCCGTTGGGCCCGGGCATTTTGAGCTTCATGTACCCGTAATGGGGTATAGCTTGAAAAATTGTAAATGCCTCTCGCCCTAATAAAGCATGATATCCACTGCTGAACGGGGCCACCTGGAACGTGACCTCCTCGGACTTGTAATTATCTGGCGTGCCGAATACCACATCTAGTGTGATTTTTCCTGTACAGCATGCTTCCCGACTGGGGATTATTCCTCTAAAGGCTGTGCTGCTTCGCTCAATGCGGCTCCAGTCTATTTCCATTTTTCGGAGGGTTTCCTCGTAAATGAGGTTCAATCCGCCGCTGCCGTCCATGAGTACCTTGGTAAGGCGAAAGCCGTCCACTATTGGACTGAGGACCAATGCGGCTGGTGCTCGGGCTGTTCGGAATTTAGGTTCATCACTGGCATTAAAGGTAATAGCCGTGTCACTCCATGGGTTTATTGTTGCTACCTAGTAGACTCCGGCAAGGCTGCGGAGTGTTTGTTTCCGCATATTATTTGATGCGAAAGTCTCGAAGACTGTTAATGCCGTACTGGTATTGCTGGGCTGGTGCTCTGGAGCTAGAAGCTCTTCGCCACTTTTGGCCACCTGCCGTAGTATCCAACATGCTCTAAGGCTATGAGTTGGAGTGGCGCCCTCTGTACTATGAATTTTGCAGGGTCCATTGAGCCATCCCTCCAGTACGGTTCCATGCCCTTTAGAGGGTTTTTGCTTTTTGGTATTTAACCCAGGTGCCTGGTGATGATGCACTCTTTTATTCCGGACTAGGGTTGTATTCAGGGCCGGATTATCCCAAAATATGATTTCAGTTTTCCAGGCGCTCTCCATCGTACACTACTTTCGTACTATGGATGCCAAGTCAGCAAAGCGTGTAATTTCACGATGACTTATGGCGTTTAGGATTCCCTTGTCCGTGCAATTATTGCAGAAGAATGAAATTGTGTCCTCTTCGCGGCAATCCTTTATCCTGTCCATAACCAGGAGGAATCTGGCCCAGTAATGGTGTACTGTTTCAGCGGGCTCTTGCCGGATTTGGGATAGATAGCGTATGTTATGGTGGGCGGGTGGAATTGAATTCGGAACCCCGTCCAGTCTAAGACTCAGGGGCCAAGAAGTTTCCGAGCTTGGAAGCTTGGTTTCTTGGATGTTGTCCAACGAATCTAGCCCGCTGCCTGACTTTAGGTTCAGGGCTTGAGTGACATCCCTCCCTCCGCGGGGATCCGGCATGGAGGGATTGGGAATCCAAACATAGCTAGTCCTTGAGATAGAAGAAGGGTCGCCGTATTGTTCCTCTACCACAACAACGTGGTGGGTAACCTGGGGAGAGTTGATCTCTCTCAGATCGGTTTTAGGCCCAATCTGATCGTAGTCTGTGGCGACTCCCAGGGCGGCGATGCGATCCAAGAGCTTATTTAAGGAGGTGAGCTCCATAGGATCTAGCTGCTCGGCGAGTTCCGAGTTAACGTGAAGATTGCTTTCGATGACCCGAGAAGTCATCGTCGGCGCGGCGGCCGAACAGGCGGTCATAAGAAAACTGCCTAGCCGGAGAGTTTGGCCGGTGGCCAAAGCTCCTTTAGCAACGGTGCCGTCTTTAAAGATGGGATGAGGCATCCTTCCTGACGACGACAACACAGAGGAACTCTCAATGAAAGCATCAATGTCGGTGTCAAAACTGGCGGATCTCGGGTAGGGGGTCCCGAACTGTGCGTCTAGGCGGATGGTAACAGGAGACAAGGGACACGATGTTTTTACCCAGGTTCGGGCCCTCTCGATGGAGGTAAAACCCTACTCCTGCTTGATTAATATTGATGATATGGATAGTACAAGAGTAGATCTACCATGAGATCAGAGAGGCTAAACCCTAGAAGCTAGCCTATGGTATGATTGTTGTTCGTACTACGGACTAAAACCCTTCGGTTTATATAGACACTGAAGAGGGTTAGGGTTACACAGAGTCGGTTACAATGGTAGGAGATCTACATATCCGTATCGCCAAGCTTGCCTTCCACGCCAAGGAAAGTCCCATCCAGACATGGGACGAAGTCTTCAATCTTGTATCTTCATAGTCCAGGAGTCCAGCCAAAGGTGATAGTTCGGCTATCCGGACACCCCCTAATCCGAGACTCCGTCACCCTCCATGGTGGATGCCCCCTCCGGCGGAGCTCCGGAACAGGCCCCAAGATGGGATCTCGTGGATACAGGAAGGTACGGTGGTGGAATTAGGTTTTTGGCTCCTGTTCTGATCGGTTGGGGGTACGTAGGTATATATAGGAGGAAGGAGTACGTCGGTGGAGCTTCGAGGGGCCCACGAGGCAGGGGGGCGCCCAGGGGGGCGCGCCCTCCACCCTCGTGACCGCCTCGTGGCTTTCTTGACGGAGGGTCCAAGTCTCCTGGGTCTTATCTGATGAGAAAATCACATTCCCGAAGGTTTCATTCCGTTTGGACTCCGTTTGATATTCTATTTCTTCGAAACACTGAAAAAGGCAAAAAACAGCAATTCTGGGTTGGGCCTCCGATTAATAGGTTAGTCCCAAAAATAATATAAAAGTGGAAAATAAAGCCCATTATAGTCCAAAACAATAGATAAAGTAGCATGGAGCAATCAAAAATTATAGATACGCTGGAGACGTATCAGGCATCCCCAAGCTTAATTCCTGCTCGTCCTCGAGTAGGTAAATGATAAAAAGAGAATTTTTGATGCGGAGTGATACTTTGGCATAATTTCAATGTAAATCTTCTTAATCATGGTATGAATATTCAGATCCGAAAGATTCAAGACAAAAGTTCATATTGACATAAAAATAATAATACTTCAAGCATACTAATCAAAGTAATAATGTCTTCTCAAAATAGCATGGCAAAAGAAAGTTCATCCCTACAAAATCATATAGTTAGGCTATGCTTCATCTTCGTCACACAAAGATGTTCCCAACTTCTATACCCCTGATGACAAGCCAAGCAATTGTTTCATACTTAAATAATCTCAAACTTTTTCAACCTTCACGCAATACATGAGCGTGAGCCATGGATATAGCACTGTGGGTGGAATAGAATATGATGATGGGGATTGTGTGGAGAAGACAAAAAAGTAGAAGGTCTCACATTGACGAGGATAATCAATGGGCTATGGAGATGCCCATCAATTGATGTCAACATGAGGAGTAGGGATTGCCATGCAACGGATGCACTAGAGCTATGAATGCTCAACAAAAGAAAACTAGTGGGTGTGCATCCAACTTGCTTGCTCATGAAGACCTAGGGCATTTTGAGGAAGCCCATCGTAGGAATATACAAGCCAAGTTCTATAACGAAAAATTCCCACTAGTATAAAAAGACAACTTATGAGACTCACTATATGAAAAAGCATGGTGCTACTTTGAAGCACAATATATGAGACTCACTACATGAAGAACAAGGTGCTACTTTGAAGCACAAGTGTGGAAAAGAGATAGTAGCATTGCCCTTTTTATTTATATATTTTTTGTTTGGGCAATGCTCTAATAATGATGATCATCACACTTCTATTGATTACAACATAAGGATTACAACTCAAAACTAGAACAAGGTATGACTCTATATGAATGCCTCCGGCGGAGTACCGGGATGGTGCAATGAATCAAGAGTGACATGTATGAAAAATAATGCATGGTGGCTTTGCCACAAATACGATGTCAACTACATGATCATGCAATGGCAATATGACAAAAGTAATGTATGTCATGATGATGATGAACGGAACGGTGGAAAGTTGCATGGCAATATATCTCGGAATGGCTATGGAAATCCCATAATAGGTAGGTATGGTGGTTGTTTTGAGGAAGATATAAGGAGGTTTATGTGTGATAGAGCGTATCATATCACGGGGTTTGGATGCACCGGCGAAGTTTGCACCAACTCTCAAGGTGCGAAAGGGCAATTGAGGGAGTCCCGGATTAGGGGGTGTCCGGATAGCCGAACTATCACCTTTGGCCGGACTCCTGGACTATGAAGATACAAGATTGAAGACTTCGTCCCGTGTCCGGATGGGACTTTCCTTGGCGTGGAAGGCAAGCTTGGTGATACGGATATGTAGATCTCCTACCATTGTAACCGACTCTGTGTAACCCTAACCCTCTTCGGTGTCTATATAAACCGGAGGGTTTTAGTCCGTAGGACGAACAACAATCATACCATAGGCTAGCTTCTAGGGTTTAGCCTCTCTGATCTCGTGGTAGATCTACTCTTGTACTACCCATATCATCAATATTAATCAAGCAGGAGTAGGGTTTTACCTCCATCGAGAGGGCCCGAACCTGGGTAAAAACATCGTGTCCCTTGTCTCCTGTTACCATCCGCCTAGACGCACAGTTCGGGACCCCCTACCCGAGATCCGCCGGTTTTGACACCGACATTGGTGCTTTCATTGAGAGTTCCTCTGTGCTGTCGCCGTCAGGAAGGATGCCTCATCCCGTCTTTAAAGACGGCACCGTTGCTAAAGGAGCTTTGGCCACCGGCCAAACTCTCCGGCTAGGCGGTTTTCTTATGACCGCCTGTTCGGCCGCCGCGCCGACGATGACTTCTCGGGTCATCGAAAGCAATCTTCATGTTAACTCGGAACTCGCCGAGCATCTAGATCCGATGGAGCTCACCTCCTTAAATAAGCTCTTGGATCACATCGCCGCCCTGGGAGTCGCCACAGACTACGATCAGATTAGGCCTAAAACCGATCTGAGAGAGATCAACTCTCCCCAGGTTACCCACCACGTTGCTGTGGTAGAGGAACAATATGGCGACCCTTCGTCTATATCAAGGACTAGCTATGTCTGGATTCCCGATCCCTCCATGCCGGATCCCCGCGGAGGGACGGATGTCACTCAAGCCCTAAACCTAAAGTCAGGCAGCGGGCTAGATTCGTTGGACAACATCCAAGAAACCAAGCTTCCAAGCTCGGAAACTTCTTGGCCCCTGAGTCTTAGATTGGACGGGGTTCCGAATTCAATTCCACCCGCCCACCCAAACATAAGCGATCTATCCCAAATCCGGCAAGAGCCCGGTGAAACAGTACACCATTACTGGGCCAGATTCCTCCTGGTTATGGACAGGATAAAGGATTGCCGCGAAGAGGACGCAATTTCATTCTTCTGCGATAATTGCACGGACAAGGGAATCCTAAACGCCATAAGTCGTCGTGAAATTACACGCTTTGCTGACCTGGCATCCATAGTACGAAAGTATTGTGCGATGGAGAGCGCCTGGAAAACCGAAATCAAATTTTGGGATAATCCGGCCCTGAATACAACCCTAGTCCGGAATAAAAGAGTGCATCATCACCAGGCACCTGGGTTAAATACCAAAAAGCAAAAAACCTCTAAAGGGCATGGAATCGTACTGGAGGGATGGCTCAATGGACCCTGCAAAATTCATAGTACAGAGGGCGCCACTCCAACTCATAGCCTTAGAGCATGTTGGATACTACGGCAGGTGGCTAAAAGTGGCGAAGAGCTTCTAGCTCCAGAGCACCAGCCCAGCAATACCAGTACGGTATTAACAGTCTTCGAGACTTTCGCATCAAATAATATGCGGAAACGAACACTCCGCAGCCTTGCCAAAGTCTACCAGGTAGCAACAATAAACCCATGGAGTGACACGGATATTACCTTTAATGCCAGTGACGAACCTAAATTCCGAACAGCCCGAACACCAGCCGCATTGGTCCTCAGTCCAATAGTGGACGGCTTTCGCCTTACCAAGGTACTCATGGACGGCGGCAGCGGATTGAACCTCATTTACAAGGAAACCCTCTGAAAAATGGAAATAGACTGGAGCCGCATTGAGCGAAGCAGCACAACCTTTAGAGGAATAATCCCCAGTCGGGAAGCATGCTGTACAGGAAAAATCACACTGGATGTGGTATTCGGCATGCCGGATAATTACAGGTCTGAGGAGGTCACGTTCCAGGTGGCCCCGTTCAGCAGCGGATATCACGCTTTATTAGGGCGAGAGGCATTTACAATTTTTCAAGCTATAGCCCATTACGGGTACATGAAGCTCAAAATGCCCGGGCCCAACGGAATCATCACTCTTACTAGTGACCCGGACATAGCACTCCGCACCGAAAACAAGACAGCCGCACTGGCCCTTGAGGCACTATCCGAAGCCCTAGCGGCCGAGGAACTCACTGCGCTGCGCTCCACGAAGAACAGGGATGATGTGATACTCGATAAGAGATCCAAGTCCACCTCTTTTAAACCGGCGAACGAAATAGTCAAATTCCAAGTCCATCCAACGGACCCTACAAAAACGGCCTCCATCGGGGCACAATTAAACCCTGATGTAGACGCTGCACTACGAGAATTCCTACGCAAAAATTGGGAAATTTTTGCCTGGCACCCTTCAGACATGCCAGGAATCCCACGCCGGCTGGCCGAGCACAGCCTAAATATCCTAAAAGGATTCAAGCCAGTCAAACAGGCTCTTCGGCGTTTTTCTGAACCCAAGAGATAGGCCATGGGAGAGGAGCTAGCCAAATTACTAGAGGCCGGATTCATCAGAGATATAAAACATCCGGACTGGCTAGCAAACCTGGTCATGGTACCAAAGAAGGACAAATCCTGGCGCCTATGTGTCGATTTCAAGGACCTTAACAAGGCCTGCCCAAAGGATCCCTTCCCCCTCCCCCGCATCGATCAAATTATCGACGCTACCGCAGGGCACGATTCATTGTGCTTCCTCGATGCATACTCCGGCTACCACCAAATTAAGAAGGCAGAGCCAGACCAAGCCGCAACGGCATTCATCACTCCATACGGCAAATTCTGCTTCAACACAATGCCCTTCGGGCTCAAAAACACCGGCGCAACATATCAGCGCATGATTCAGACATGTCTGGCAAAACCAGATCGGCAAAACAGTGGAGGCATACGTAGACGATGTGGTCGTCAAATCCAAGCATGTCGAAACTCTAGTAGACGACTTGAGGCTCACATTCGATAATCTCCGAGCATATGACATTAAGCTCAACCCAGAAAAATGCGTTTTCAGCGTACCAGCCGGAAAGATCTTGGGCTTCATTGTATCCGGTAGAGGAATTGAAGCAAACCCAGCCAAGATCTGAGCCCTGCCACAATTGGATATCCCAAAAGACCTCAAACAAATACAAAAATTGACTGGATGCGTGGCGGCTCTAAGCCGCTTTATCTCCCGTTTGGGAGAAAAGGCATTACCCCTTTATCGCCTACTCCGGTGCATCGAACACTTCGAGTGGACGGATGCCGCCACGGCCGGACTCGAAGAAATAAAAGCCATATTGGCAACAAATCCGGTCCTGGCCGCGCCCAACATGGGTGAACCAATGCTATTATATATCGCGGCAACCCATCAAGTTGTAAGCGCGGTACTCGTTGTCGAACGAGAAACGGACGGACACAAGTTCCCCCTTCAAAAACCAGTTTACTACGTGTCCACTGTCCTAACTCCGTGCAAGTCACGGTATCCGCATTATCAAAAGATAGCGTACGCGGTGTTCATGGCATCCCGGAAGCTGTGACACTACTTCCAAGAGTGTTCGATAACAGTAGCCTCCGAAGTACCTCTGAATGACATTATAAACAACCGCGACGCGACGGGCCAGATTGCCAAATGGGCCATTGAGCTCCTCCCGTTCGACATAACCTATAAGCCACGGTGAGCTATTAAGTCGCAGGTTCTGGCCGACTTCGTCGCCGAATGGACTGAAGCCGAATTCCCTAAAGAGTACGGCGCGTATTCCAACTGGATTATGCACTTCGACGGCTCGAAGATGTTGGCTGGCCTGGGGGCTGGCGTCATTCTGATGTCCCCAACCGGAGATACAGTTCAATACGTACTCCATGTAATGTATACGGACTCCAACAACGCAGCCGTATACGAGGCCCTTCTACATGGTCTCCGGATGGCAGTCTCCATGGGCATTCAACGCCTAGAGGTGCGCGGGGATTCGAACCTTGCAATATCCCAAATAAATGGAGAATTCGATGCCAAGGATCCTAAAATGGCAGCTTATCGCAACGCCATCCTGAAAATGTCAGCTTGGTTCGAAGGGCTCGAATTTCACCATATAGCCCGGGATAATAACCAGGCAGCAGACGTATTGGCACGCATCAGCGCAAAGCGCGATGCCGTCCCTCCCAACATCTTCCTAGAGAGGTTGTTCAAGCCATCCGTACTATGGGAGGGGGAATCCGGAAATAACAATCGGGACCCAACCGCACTGCCCGACACCAGACATTCTGACACAATCGGTGGTTCTGCCAATGAAGTAACATCTTCAGCCCACGTAATAATGGCAGTCATTGCCCCGTGGACAGAACCATTCCTAGCCTACCTAACTAGGCAGGAACTTCCCGAGGACCAAAACGAGGCTCGCTGCATAGTACATCGATCTAAAGCTTATAAGGTCCATGAGGGAGAGCTTTATAAGAAAAGCACAACCGGAGTCCTTCAAAGGTGTATCTCTGAAGAGGAAGGGTGAAATCTTCTGGCTAAAATTCATGCCGGACTCGGTGGGCACCATGCCGCAGCCCGGGCCCTTGTAGGCAAGGCCTTCCGTACAGGGTTCTATTGGCCGACGGCCCGGGCAGATGCTCAGGACTTAGTCCAACGATGCGTCGGTTGCCAGCTCTTTGCTAATCAAAGCCGCATGCCACCCACCGCCCTCAAAACCATACCCATCACCTGGTCGTTCACAGTTTGGGGGCTTGACATGGTTGGACCCCTTAAAGGAGGAACCCACAAGCAAAAATACCTATTGGTCATGGTGGATAAATTCACCAAATGGATAGAGGCCAAGCCTGTTAAGATGGCCGAATCCGGACCGGTGATAGACTTCATATCAGGGGTAGTACACTGTTACGGCGTCCCCCATAGCATCATCACTGATAACGGCACGAACTTCACGGCCGACGAGGTCAAACTCTGGTGCAAAAACATGGGCATCAAGCTCGATTACGCTTCAGTCTGTCACCCTCAAACTAACGGTCAAGTCGAGCGAGCAAATGGTCTAATCATGAGTGGCATTAAACCCAGACTAGTGCGGTCCCTCAAGGAATCTAATATGCACTGGGTAGAGGAGCTCGACTCCGTACTCTGGGGGCTGCGGACCACGCCAAATCGCACTACCGAATTCACAACATTTTTATGGTATACGGCACAAAGGCAGTTTTGCCCTGCGACATAATTCATGACTCACCTCGCGTGCGCATGTACGAAGAAAGAGAAGCCGAGCTCGATCGGCAGGACAGTTTGGATGCCTTGGAGGAGGAGCGCGACGTGGCAAAAGCTCGTTCCGCATTCTATCAACAGCAGGCTCGAAGATATCAAAGCAGAGAAGTACGGGCCAAAGCTTACAATGTTGGCGAATTAGTTCTATGCCTGTCGGGCAAGAAAAAGGACAAACTCAAGCCCAAATGGGAAGGTCCCTTCATCATCGACCAAGTCCTGACCGGCAGAGCGTACCGTCTGCGAAACGCGTCGGATAACCGACTCGAGCCGAACCCATGGAACGCAGCCCGTCTCCGAAGATTCTACGCCTAGCGCCGGATTCTGAGTTCGTCTCCTTCCTCCGTCTATATTTTATACTTTAGCTGTCTTTTATTTTTCTCCTTCTCCCTCCTTTTTCTTGCAAGCCTCTGAAGGCTCGTTTGCGCATTGTTCGCACACACTTGACGCGCTATCTGCGCTCATTATACCTGGGGGCTTCTTTAACAGAAGCTTATTTATACGGGCTTCATGCCCAACACATGTGTCACACTTCCGCATGTACCTTTTATTCGCCATTATATGCATCGATATGACTTAAGTTTTGGCCAAGCTGGGTTGCCTGGCTCCTGTGCTTACCCCTACGTTCCTGATTGTTCGGCTAGGTGGTAAAGGGAGCACCTCTGCGATTGTTACCGCCGGGTCAGCCGGACGTGTACCTCAGACTGGGTGAAGCCGAAAGCTAGCGTTCTTAAGGGAATATTCGGTCGGTGAAATAAAAGACGATTTCTTACATATTTATTTATCTGCCCCCAGATGCTTTTCTACTTTTTTCGCAGTCCGGACATGCACTTTAGGGCATGCCTCCCAGGGAAAGGAACCCCTAACGGAACTATTCTCCCTGGAAGATGTTTCTTACTAACCATGTAATATAACATAACTAGTTGGGCACTTGTCTGATAAAGCACTAATGACCCCTACGCCTGGTCTCCACGCATGCCCCGGGTTTTATATAACCGCGAGGGTATTCGGACACACTCCGGACTATTGGGTCCTGAGGTCGAAGCGAAAAGGTCCGCTATGACAAACGATCTACAATCCGGCTAGAAGGCATTTTACATGTAATCTTAAATTACATAGTCAACTTGACTGATTGTATTCCTCCTCAATGCCATCTAATAGGTTGTCTAGTTTACAGTCCTGCTGGGAATACTTTGCGGCCAATTCTACTTGGCCGTACACTAAGCTCACAGGGATCTCCTTCCCATCGGGCCCCATAGGTCCGACCTCGGCCATGTGGTTTGGGTCAGCCTTCGTGTACCCCGTCTTCACCATGGCCCAGGCCTCCCTGGTGCCCTGACAGCAGGCCGATATCTTCCATAATCGGAAGCACCGCCGTGCTCCCTGAAGCCTCTCTACAAGCTCTCCAAGGCCTTCAGGCAGGGAGATAGATGGCCATAAGGCCTGGGCGACGCCTTTCATCACCTGTCGAACTCATTCGTGCAGTTGTAGTAGCTCGAGAAGAAGGTCACCCGTAGAACCGGGCATTTCCTCTGCAGGACGACCTATGAGCATACCTACAGACATATCTCTGTTAGTCGACTTCCTCGCCGAACTCTTTTTCAAAGTTCGTTCAAGCACTTACTAAAAATGCCACGACGAAGCCGCCGATTCTCCTTAACGGAGTCAGACAGCTGGGAACGAACATCCTTTAGTTCCTCACCCAGCTGGGTGTTGGCATCTTGGAGACTATTTTTCTCTTGCCTCACCCTTGTAAGCACATTCTCGCCGGCCTTTAACTGGCGCAGGAGCTGTTGCTTGTCCGGATCTATCCCGGCGCCATCTGCAATATTATTGTCAGACTTATACACACGTCGCACTTCACAAACTACTTATGTTTTGAAGCATATGTTACCAGAGGGGGTCTCTGCGGCTTCCCTTGTCGCGGCTAGTGCGGCCTCAAGTTGGGCCTTGCACTCTTGAAGCTCTTGGGACAGTCGGGTATTCTTTTCTGTAAGATCCTGCATAACAAATGATCCTTAAATCAGTTATTCTAACTATTTTAAGTCTCGGGGGCTACTGGCATATATAACTGTCAAAATTCCTCACCCCTATGTCTTTTACATACTGCTCCGTGGCTCTGGCTAGACCATTTTGAGCGGCACGGAGGTGCGCATCTCCCGAACTGAAGGCATTCAATGCCTCTTGTGAGAAACATGCGTCACGAAGAACTGTCCGGCGGCGCCTATGATTCATGGAACTCTCCACCTCAGAGTTGGTGGCGGACAATCTGTCGGCATCCTCCGTTGGAGGAGCATCCGACGCGCGCCTCGTGTTCGCCTCCGCTTCCGGACCTGGCTTTGGAGCCTGGCTAGCGGAGGCTCAATTGGCAACCTCTCCGAACATAGTCCGGCGAGCACTCTTTTTCCTGAAAAGATTACAAGCGTTAGTATGCCTTCCAGGAATCAAACCTTGGAGCACGGTGGCACGCCATACCGTTGCGGCTGCGTTTCAATCTGGACTGCACTTCTTTTTAGCCTGCTGGGTCGTGCTGCCCCTTGCTGGCCAGCCGCCGTGGGCTCGGCTTCCCGCCTCAAAGGCACCCCCTGCGAAACACCATTGGTATACGGTGATCAGAAATAAGCATGGATGGGTCATGGTATTGGGACTTCGGTCGCAGTTACCTGTGAGGCTGGAAATATTCCGGGGTAATCGGCCGTAATGGCGACCAAGGCATTGTCGATGCTAAGTTGGTGAAATACCCCGTCGATCAGCTCCACCTTTATGTCCGGATCCTCTTGGGAAGCCGGATCGAGGGACCGCTCCGGATCCTCGGGTTGTGGAGGCGGGCTGTTTATATCTTTTACGGCCCGGCGCAGTTCCTGCATCGAAATCACAAAATAAGATACTTAACCATGGGAATATGGATCGGATGGGCAAAAAGAAATGTCCGCTTACCCAGCTTCGAGGATTGTTCATAGAAAATCCGTTCAATGGAGTGACATGGAGAAAATCCTCCTCTTCTCCCTTGTACAGCGCAGACAAGATCTTCACCAGATCGGCGACCGATCCCGGCCCCTTACGGCCATGACGGGTGGCATCATCCTCCCCGTTGAAATCCC